>NC_091744.1:85249073-85261573 GCF_043380555.1 Nothobranchius furzeri
TGGTGGACACCAGAGGTTCGGGGAGCCGTCAGGCTGAAGAAGGAGGCCTACAGGGCGTGGCTGGTCTGTGGGTCTCCGGAGGCAGCAGACAGGTACCGGATAGCCAAGCGGGGTGCAGCAGTGGCAGTTGCCGAGGCAAAATCTCGGGCGTGGGAGGAGTTTGGTGAGGCCATGGAGAAAGACTATCGATCGGCTCCAAAGAGGTTCTGGCAAACTGTCCGGCGCCTCAGGAGAGGAAGGCAGCAACTCGCTCACACTGTTTACAATGGGGATGGGGAGCTGCTGACGTCAACTGAGGCTATAGTCGGACGGTGGAAGGAATACTTTGAGGAGCTCCTCAATCCCACCAATGCGCATTCCGAGGAGGAACCAGAGCTGGGAGGCCTGGGGATGGACTGTCCGATCTCGGGGGCAGAAGTTGCTGAGGTAGTCAAACAACTACACAGCGGCGGAGCCCCGGGGGCGGATGAGGTTCGTCCTGGGTATCTCAAGGCTATGGATGTTGTAGGGCTGTCATGGTTGACACGTCTCTACAACATTGCGTGGTCATCGGGGGCAGTTCCTAGGGAGTGGCAGACCGGGGTGGTGGTCCCCATCTTTAAGAAGGGTGACCTGAGGGTGTGTTCCAACTATAGGGGGATCACACTCCTCAGCCTCCCTGGAAAGGTCTACTCCAAGGTACTGGAGAGGAGGGTCCGATCGATAGTTGAATCTCAGATAGAGGAGGAGCAAGGTGGTTTTCGTCCTGGCCGTGGAACTGTGGACCAGCTCTATACCCTTGCAAGGGTGATGGAGGGGGCATGGGAGTTTGCCCAACCAATCCACATGTGCTTTGTGGATTTGGAGAAGGCTTATGACCGTGTCCCCAGGGGCACCCTGTGGGGGACGCTCCAGGAGTATGGGGTGGGTGGCTTTCTGTTAAGGGCCATTCAGTCCCTTTACCAGAGGAGCGTGAGTTTGGTCCGCATAGCCGGTAGTAAGTCGGACCTGTTCCCAGTGAGGGTTGGACTCCGCCAGGGCTGCCCTTTGTCACCGGTTCTGTTCATCATATTTATGGACAGAATTTCTAGACGCAGCCGTGGTGTGGAGTGTGTCGAGTTTGGTGGCAGGAGAATCTCGTCTCTGCTTTTTGCGGATGATGTGGTCCTCCTAGCTTCATCCAGCTCTGACCTTCAGCTCTTGCTGGGTAGGTTCGCGGCCGAATGTGAAGCGGCTGGGATGAGGATCAGCACCTCCAAATCTGAGACCATGGTTCTCGACCGGAAAAGGGTGGCTTGCCACCTCCGGGTCGGGGGAGAGGTCCTACCTCAAGTGGAGGAGTTTAAGTATCTCGGGGTCTTGTTCACGAGTGAGGGTAGGAGGGATCGGGAGATCGACAGGCGGATTGGTTCGGCGTCTGCAGTGATGCGGACGCTGAGCCGATCTGTCGTGGGGAAGAGGGAGCTGAGCCAGAAAGCCAGGCTCTCGATTTACCGGTCGATCTACGTCCCAATCCTCACCTATGGTCATGAGCTTTGGGTAATGACCGAAAGAACGAGATCGCGGATACAAGCGGCCGAAATGAGTTTCCTCCGTAGGGTGGCCGGGCTCAGCCTTAGAGATAGGGTGAGGAGCTCGGACATTCGGGAGGGACTCGGAGTAGAACCGCTGCTCCTCCGGATCGAAAGGAGCCAGTTGAGGTGGTTTGGGCATCTGGTCAGGATGCCTCCTGGACGCCTCCCTGGGGAGGTGTTTCGGGCATGTCCTGCCGGCAGAAGGCCCCCGGGTCGACCCAGGACACGTTGGAGAAGTTACATCTCCAATCTGGTCCGGGAACGCCTTGGGGTCCTGCCGGAGGAGCTGGTGGACAAGGCCGGGGAGAGGACGGCCTGGAGCTCCCTAGTTGGGATGCTGCCCCCGCGACCCGGACCCGGATAAGCGGAGGAAGACGAGACGAGACGAGACGAGACGAGACGATATTACAAAAGAACTGACACGCATTAATAAAACACCTGGCTGGTAAAACGCCACAAAGGCTGCACACTCATTCACTTAAATGAAACTAACTTATTTTCTCCTGTTCGGAGTTGTTTTTGAAGCTCTGTGAACCGAGCTGCTTGTTGAGCCGTGAGATATCTGGATCCAGGGTTTTAGGCACAGATTTCTTTAATTAACCAACTTTGACTTTAGGAAAATAACAGATTCATTAACTAAGAACATCGCTAACAACGGGAACTCACCACTCCGTAAGCCACAGTGTCGCTGTAGGATCGCAGCTCTGGGTAGATCTGGGAGAGGAACCAGCTGAACGGTTGACACTTAAGTCTGGACCGCAGGGCCTTCCTCTCAGAAACGTCCCCGATGTCGATTCCTGAGTTCTGGTGGAAGAAGGAAACGCAAACATGAGCTTTAAACTTTTGGCTTCACAACCCAGAGCGATGCAATGAGAACAAAACGCTCCGACTGTCTGATCTGCGAAGCTGCAATAAATCCAGAGCAGAGCTCATGACCTCGGGGTCCTTCCTGCTCGGCTGCACTCTGACGACCAGAGAGCTGGAAAGGGAAAAGGCTGCAGAGCGATGGCGGGTGTATGTAAAGAGCAAAGTCCTGAAGAGGTGACATTCAGGGAGATGTTTATTAAAGAGAATCAGGAGGGTTTAAGCTTAATGGAAAATAAAATTTGATTTAGAGTCCAATTACTGAATATCGGTCATTAAATCTTGGTTTCTGTTCGACCCCTTGTCCTGGGGAGGCGGGTGTGAGTGGAGACACTTTAAGTAAAGCGACCAGAATCACAAATCTTCCAGTGTTGCAGTCAAACCAGATTCATGCAGACGAGGTTCTCTCACGTGCCCCCCTGACTGCACACAACAGCTCCCTCTGTTTACCTGCAGAGGGACGTTCCAGGCCATGTAGACGTGACTTTTGTAGCTGTCCATCCAAACCTCGGCCACCCTCAGGGCGTTTCGGCGGACGTGGGCCGTCAGGTTCTTCGTGTAGGGCTTGTGGGCGCGCTCGATGTGGGCGATTCTGGAGCAAGGCAGGACCTCCACGCTGCCGCCGCATTGCCACACCTGTTGGGGTGATTAGTGACTGTAAGTACCGGTAAAGAGACTCCCAGTACCTGCCAGCTCCGCCTGCGTCCTTTAGAGAACAGATCAAATGCCTCGCGGTGAAGGAGCCTGCTGAGGAGAATAAAGCATCAGAAGAGCCTGTGCTGAGAACGCCCATCCAGGTGCTTTCTATTTTTACTATTCTGCACTTTGCTGGTGGTGGAAGCTGTCACATGTTTCTGCTCAGGCCCGACTAGCATGATGACAACCCCATACGGCGCTCACTAGAAGCCTGCAGGAAGTCGTGTCTGCACAGAGCTGGGATTTAATTTAGCAGCTGTATGTTACAAAAGCAAACCACAAAAAAAAAAAGTTTACAGGATTAACAGGATTCTGTCTGATCAAACCTGGACGGTCTCGTTGGATCTGCTTTGATCTTAGCTTTTCCGTCAGACGAGAATCATTCACGGAGATGACGATCTGCAGCACACTTGTTAAGCAGCAGCAACACAGATGCTGCAGGAATAAATTCCCTCTCTCAAGATATTTCCTGTTGAAAGTTTTAAACACGGAGCAGATTTAAATTGGTCGTCCCATTTTTACGTCCCTGCACCACTCCTGCACGTCTGTCAGGCTGACGGAGCCGCTCCGGAGGGACGTTCTGCAGCAGCTGCTCGGTAAATTTTCCTGATTAGTTTAACAAACTCGCTGAACCTCAAACGTCACCCCACCCCCTTTCAATTAGTTTCCCGCCGTTTTAGAGAAAACTGTTAGCCGATTCGTGAGCTGATCCTATGTTTTTACAAATCTTCATGAAGAGTTTAGAACACTTGCTCTTGCATGATTCACATGAATAACACGACCCAAAGAGCCGCTCTCAGCATCGTTTCAGCTGTGCAGCCGCTCACAAAAACACTTCTCAGGTAATCGATCATGAGGCTAGGAAAGGTCAGCATGATGGCTAATTAATGGAGGAGAAGCAGCTGTCTATTAAAAGTTTTTCTTCCCTTACAGTTAGGGATGGGTACCGAATTCGGTACTTTTTAAGGTACTGACCGAATTCCACAGTACCGACCGAGCACCGATTCACGTCATTTGAAACGGTGCCTCGTTTCGGTACCCGTCCTTCATAACGAGAACTTACCAAGACAGCTGCGCATGCGCAAGAGCGTTATGTCGTCGGTCGCTGCGAGCGAGTTGCAAACAGAGCAGCATGGTAGAAAGAACGTACGCTAAAGCTTGGGTCCACTTCACTAAATGTGGTGGGTAACTGGGTGATGATGAAACCAGCGACAACGATCTAAGTGAGACATCCTCATCTTAATCTGCTCCGGTAGGTAAATAAAATTTTTAAGATAACGGTAGCTTGATATGTTAGCTTCCGTTCCGCTAATGGTGCGTTCGCTTTCTCCTCGGAACTCAGAATTTCCGGCTAGAAGAACATGAACGCGCTCTAAAGTTTGGCTTCACTTTATTAAATGCGACGGGTGATTGGGTGAAGATGAAACCAGTGACAACGATCTAAGTGTGAGGCATCATCGTTTTAATCTGCTCCAGCAGCTAAATAAACTGTTTAAGATAACGTTAGCTTGATACGTTAGCTTCCATTGCCACCATTGTTATCAGCTAATGGTGTGTTTGCTTTCTCCTCGGAAATTCTAACTTCCCAGTAGGGAAAATCAAATGAAAAAGGACGGCAAAAGGAATGAAGATACACAGTAAATTTAGTTCACAGTAAAGATGTTTGCTTCAGTTTAATTATCAGCTAATAAAACTACAAGGACGATGTTAAAATACAAACAGTTGTATGTTATTTATCGTGATATTTATCAAATATGGTTATATATTGAGAAAAATATATATTTAATTATAAAAGAGAATTAAAATAATAAACACTCAAAAGTATCGAAAATTGGTACCGTTAAGTACCGGTATCGATTCCTAGGTACCGGGAATTAGTACCGGATCGATTCAAATGTCAAAGGTACCCATCCCTACTTACAGTAATATGTGAGACAGAAAGGTTCCATGTAGAGCTGCTGCTGCTCTTCTAATCAACATTTATGTGAATGAAAGCATTTTTAGACTGAAAAGGTGTTTAAAACTTGTTCAGCCTACACGTGAAGATCTACGGCACGGTGCAGAAGAGGACAGTGCCACAGATGGTTAAAGGCATAGTGGAGGGTCTTGTTCTTATGGGTGGATCATCTGAACGATTGGTCCGCATAACTGTCAATCATTCTGGTGAACCATTCACGCAAGGCCGTCGTGGTAGAAGTATCAGTATTGGTAATCGGTATCGGCGAGTACTCAGATCCAAGTATCGGTATCGTATCGGTTTTGAAAAAAGTGGTGTTGTTGCGTCCCTGTTTGCCACAAAGAAAAAGTCTGCAGAAGTTTAGCGTGATTGTAAAATGCTGATTTGAATGAAAACGGCGGCTGTCTGTGTGCTCCTAGTGCTTCAGCTCTAATCTGTCCTGCTGGACAGCCTCCTTCACCGGATCCTTTCAGAGAGATGCTGCAGAGCAATAACAGAACTGCTGCTCTGGCTCAGAGCCCAGAAAGGAGCACACACCAGAGCCAAACTCTGAGGTAGTGAACGCCACTTTTACAAATACCTCAAGGCTCGTTCTGGGATTTACAACACGGGGTTGAGGCGGCGGCAGCTATTGTTCAAGTGTGACAATATTTGTCTGAGAACGGGTCTGCAGGAGGAGACAGAAACAAACATGTAAAAAAAAAAACTCGGAAAAATTAAATTAGAGAAGGTGAGACATGTAAAAGGCAGATTTTGGTCTTTGTTTAGTCATCTACTGGAGCGTCTGAAACTTTGAATAAACATCAACCAGAATAAAAGACAGCTTCCCTGCGTGCCTTTTCTTGTCAAATGTGGAACAAAACTCATTCCTGGATTTGTGCTTTCAACTATTTTGACATTGGACGTGCTACTACTAGTTTACCCGTTTAATTATAGATTCACTAGGATAAATACTATAAAGTTTATCTCTCACCAAATAGAATATTTACTAAGAAATCACAATATAACCATGGACACATTGCTTGGTGTGTGTGTGTGTGTGTGTGTGTGTGTGTGTGTGTGTGTGTGTGTGTGTGTGTGTGTGTGTGTGTGTGTGTGTGTGTGTGAGTGTGTGTGTGTGTGTGTGTGTGTGTGTGTCTGCTCTGTCTTCTCCATCCCCAGTGAGTCGTGGAGGATGGCTGCTTATACTGAGCCAGGATCCTCTGGAGGTTTCTTCCTGTTAAAAGGGAGTTTTCCTCTCCACTGTCGCTATGTGCTTGCTTAGTGTGAGGATTATGGGCTGCATGACTTAACTTTTTTTAAAGTCGACAGTCAAGTAATGAAAATCGAGTCGACTTTGACTAGTTGTTGATGACGTCATATACCTGAAGCGGCGCGGGGGGGGGGGGGGGGGGGGGGGGTTGGTTGGTTCGCTGGAGTTTTCGACAATTAAAATTTAAAATTGCCCCCACATTCTCAAAGATAAACACATTTCTTTTAACAACGGTAGTTTCTGCTTCAGCCCCCCCCCCCTCCCCCTGCGCAGCGGCCGCAAACTCACTGATGCGCCTGCAGCCTCTCAGAGTTCCTGCTGCTCTAAACATTAAAATAATTATTTCATTTTCTGTTCCTCACTTCTGATTACCTTCAATGGTGTCTGTTTGTTGCAACCACCAGGTACAAAAACTAACTTGTTTTTATTTGACTATTTTTATGTCCTGCCTGTTTATTATCTTCCTGCATCTCCTCTCAGTCCTAAAGAGAAACTGCTACCTGGGTTCATATATATTCACCTCATGAGTTACCTTTGAACTGCGGTTCTAAAAGATCTACCGACCGCAAAAACAGCGGAGTGCTCGCTGCTCGCCGGCCGCATCACTGAGGTGCGTCACCGGAGGACAAAACAGGTGATGCGCCCCGTTCCACAGCAGCGAAACGCATCAGGCAAAAATAAAAGAATAAAAGACAGAAAACATAAAAGGAAATGAGCCGACATGAACGATCACGTGTTAAATTAGTTTTTGAGGTGGCGACACCTGATTTGATAATGTTACTGTGGCCGTGCTCAGGACGCAGATGTCTGGAGCGCATCAACAATCAGAGCTTTGCATGTGCAAGCTGGTTAAGGTTAGGATGGGGGTGAGGGGAAGGTGAAATTGCAAGAGGGCAAAGGTCACAATTTGGTTAAATGTCCGTTTTACGGCGGGCGTCAGTACCGACGCTCTGGCACAGCGCGTCATCTCCCAACGCGCAGGAGCTTCTCACCTGCTGTCTTTTCTGAGGACTGCATCTTGCCGGTCATTATCACGTGACAGCGACTAGTCGATGACAGGCATAAAAAGTCACTATAGAGCGGTGAAGTCGACTAGTCGACTACTTCATACAACCCCTAATGAGGATTGCTGTAAAGTCACTGACACGAGTCAGTGACTTGATGCAATTTGCTGGGTTCCTTATATAGGAAACATCTTTTCTGATTGGCTTAATGAACTGACCTGAATTGGAATGTTTATTATGTGAAGTGCCTTGAGACGACTCTTGTCGTGAATTGGCGCTATATAAATAAACTTGAATTGAACTATTTTAATGAAAAGGGGTATTAAAGAAAAACAGGCAACAACAAATGACATTTGGAATGATTCAAAATCATGTCAAGGAAATCTGCCAGCTGAGTTAAAACAAAGATTCAGACGATGAGAAATAAATAGGCACAATGTTATGCCGAGGAGTAGACGAAGCATCATGAAAGCCATCTTCATCACAAAGGGAACGCGTGGGCTGCAAATACAGAGCGCTTCAGCAAAAAAAATACAAATAAAAATCACGCTGATGATAACAAAAGATGCTGCTGTTTGGTACCGAGGAGACGGAAATAGAACAAACCGCTTCCTGCCTAAAACCCTGGACTAAATTCAAGACACGATGAATTATTTAGAGTAAGAGAAACGCCCTTGAGGTCTCACCGCAGAACTGATTCTGTCAAAATGATCACGGCTCATTTACATAATTATTGATTTCAAAAGGGGGGATTTTAGCATTTGCAGCTAGCCATGTCAGCAAAAACATAAATCCTGTTGTTCTCCCAGTGCAATCATTCAGGATGGTAATGTGTTTGTGTGTAACAGGGTTTCATTTGATGCCAGGCTCAGACTTAAGAGGAATAGAAATAAAAGCCGATACTAACGCTGAGTAACTTCTCAGCGGGCCGAGGCGGCAAAAGAAAATAGAGCCGTCTCTTCGGAGCGCAGATGTTGTCGTTTGGTTTGAAAATAAACTTTATTAGGTTTAAAAGTTCATTACGAACCACAAACTTCACTCCCAAATCAGACGAGTCTGGAAGCTAATGTAAACCCAAACAAGCCAAAGTGAGAGCAGCTGTGTGAATCACTACGCTCACTGTTGAACCACGCACAACGAACGGCACTAGAGGAAGAGTTGTGCACTAAAAGACACCTCGACCAGTGATAGGTATTTTCTGTATTTAATGTGCCTTTTTGAGGCCTAAAGAACGTTGCAGGACAAGATAAGTATTTGTTTAAACAAAAGGTCACCGATCTTCTTTGATCATATTTTAGAGTGGTAAAGAATGGCCTCGGTGATCACCCAACTTCCTGAGACAAGATGAAGGTCCAACAATATGTGTTGATTAAGTTACTAGTCAGCTGAAGAAATTGTGTAAACTTCTGGGTGTGTCTTCCTAAATAAAAGGAACTCTAAGGCTTTGCCTGGTGTGTGAGCAAACTGCCGTTGTGTCTGGTGTGTTTGATTCTCTCACCCTCTGCAAAGTATTTTCACTTTGCAGAGTATTTCGATGTTGTATGTTTAAGGGTTGTTTACAATTTACCAAATTGTGAATCTGATCCCTCTGTGTGTGTTCTGACTTTCTTTGAGGTAATATAGGAGCAATATTAAAAATTACCCAACAACCAGAGCTCCATAAACACACATATTCCAACTTTTCTGCTGTTTTTAGACTTGATGGAACAAACTGGCTAGAAGACTTTTCATGAATTTATTCAACAAATCAGATATTATTTAAAGAGCAAGTAACGCCTAAATTAAGTTGTCTTTGCTGACAACCTGTATAGATAATGGTGCAGTACACACGTGTGTAATGATTAGTGTGGCAGTTTAGTGCAACTTACTTTAAACGCAACATTTCAGCCCAAAACCATCATTCCATCTCCATCTTCAGGTTAATCTCTGCTCCACATTCATGCAGAACCAGCTGTGGTTGATGGCTAAGCTGGAAAACGTGACGTTGTCAGCAAATGACTACGTGGCTGCACCTCACTGGTCTCCAGGTGAGGCAGCCACACCTCCACCTGGCTCAGCCACTCACCTGCCGCTCTGAGCCGCTCGCCTCCTTGAAAAAAATGCCCTCATCCCCTTTTTCATCTAATGATCACGGTTAACAGGAAATCCTCCAGAATGCTGCAGAATCTGTGTCTGCTCTTCTCCTGAGCGGTGAGTCTCGTGCGAGTGCGTGCTTGTGTGCACGCGCGAGTGCGCACGACGTCGTTAACAACTCGTTTTCAGTGCACGCGGGGGTGGGGGTGTGGGGGGTTGAGGGGGGTGCGGTCTCTCACTGCCTCAGTGCCGCTCTCTCGGTCCACCGGGCGACGCCTCTTTCAGAAGCGTTTTCCTAACAGGAAGTGTGGATGGAACATGCATCCAGGCCTTGACCCTCGCTTTAAGCCAAATAAACCAATTCCAGGTTTTAATCCCAAAGCTGCACTGGCAACCGAGTGCTCCACCAATCCAGTGTAATGTCTGGAACATTAACAAATGTCTCCTTTTCTGGATTATTTAATCTCAGATTATGTTACAGTTGCTGCAGAGGGTAACGGATTTGCAGCACCGTGTCTGTGACTATACGTCTCGATTCAGTGCAGAAGCAGAAGTGAAATGCTGACCAACAGCTGGAGGGAGCGTCTGATGTCATTTAGAAAAACACAGACTGTAGGGGGGTCACGACTGCAGCATCCTCCCCTGCTGGGAAACTGGCTGCTTATGGGCCAGGTGTTCGTGTTGTACTGAATAATCCATTCTCCATGCTAACACCAGCAGCCGTGCAGCTAATTAGCCTCTACAGTGGAGGTTTATTCAGAGCAATTGAACCTTGTGGCACCTGCAACCTGCATCAGATGGGGAAAAAGAGGAATGCTTACGATGCAGGACAAACACATTAATGCCTGGAATGTCTTAAACTCGTGTCCTTAAAGGGGTTGAACACTCATTTGATCAATACATTGGCAGTGGTTTCTGGTAGGACTTAACACCTTGTAAGTCATACTCAGGGGGAAAAAAGCCCAGAAGTGCCTGGATCAGCACAGAAAAGTCTGCTGCAGCCGACAGCAGGACTTGGAGAGCTATTTTCTGATATTTGGACGTCTCTCCTTGAACTGGCTACCAGGAGCACGACTCTACCACTGACACTGTTCGCTCGGGGACATGGAAGTTTTATCTCCACAAATAACACAAGCCTGGAGGAGTTCTGCTGTATGGTGGAGCTGCTAATGCTAATGGTTAGCTTTTACTAGCGGAGAAACACCAATTATAATCAGAAATAATCATGAACATTTATTTTTCAGTGTTCTACAGCTTTAAAGGGACTTAACGGACTTTTGAATTTTTGTGCTCACGATTGCCCCCTCAGGCCAAAAGCGTAACGGCAGCTTCAATAGTAGGCTGGTGCACGAGGCGCGCATGCTGTACGTGCACACTCCTTAACGAAAATAACAGCTGAGACAGTCCTGTGTGTGTGTGTGTGTGTGTGTGTGTGTGTGTGTGTGTGTGTGATTGTGTGTGTGTGTGTGTGTGTGTGTGTGTGTGTGTGTGTGTGTGTGTGTGTGTGTGTGTGTGTGTGTGTGTGGCCTGGAGGACAGAGGACAGGAGAACACGCAGCTAATTAATTAAATAATTTGGTTCTGTACCTTTCTCTTCAGCACAGCCGACAAAGGTTTATGATGGGTCAGTCCTCCTGCATGCTCACATCATTCCCTTCCCTTGCTTGAAAAATTGATCCAAAATGAAAGTTGAACCCACATCTTTTTTATCTGTGAATTCAATGCCGTTCGGCGAGTCGCAAATAAAAATTTGGGCATCTTACTGTAAAAAAATATATCATTAATGTAAAAAAATAAACTCTAAATAAACTATGTTCACATCCAGAATCAAACCCGGGTCTTCTGCATGAGAGTCAGACATCTTACTAGGTGAGCTAAAGCACCAGTGACATCTATTGTCTCCGTAACTTTTATATCCTTGATGACAGCTGAAACAACGTTCAAAGAACGGTTCGGAGTGAAAATGGCTATTTTGTTGCTAATTAGCAGGAAATATCTAGAAGAAAGTTCAACAGAAAGTAGCTAAGGGTCCTCAGAAATGTAGCTAGCTTTGTCACTAGGCGTCAGGAACAGCAACAAAGTGGCACTGCCTCTCTCTCTGCTGCTAAAGCTACGGATAGCAAATGCTACGGGCGATGCCTGAGCGTGAACGCGCATGAAGCAGCCTGCTCGACCCGAGCATCTCTCTTTTTCTGTGATTTTACAGAAAAACAGGCAATCACAGTAAAAATGCCAGGGCTCATTCTACAGGACCAGGGCATTGCAGGAGAATGTATGAAGAAGACATTTATTATTTCTATACATGTTTTGGCCGTCACACTTCCATAATGTCCCTTTAAGAAAAGGGGAAGGAAATTAATCAGAATTCATTTATAATGTCTGGATCTTGAATCTTCATCTGCTGATTTAGCTAAAACAGAACAAATCTGCAAGGAGGCAAAAACCTTTTTACAGCACTGCACTGAATCAGATTCAGACACAATCAAGCTTTTAGGAAATGCGGCGCTTAGGAACTGAAACTGTGCTGAAAGGGAACATAAATCACCCCCAAACTGATCCCAGGTCAGCAGTTTCTCTTTAACGTTTAAAACATCCATCAAATCTCGAAGTTCCGGAAACTTCGGAGGATTATTTTACAGCCTCAGAAGGTCTGAGCTTCAGCTGAGACATCTGATAAAGAGCTTAAACCGATCGTGTTCCTGAACCTAAAACCTGCAATGATCGGGGCAAAATGATATTTTAATTAATTAATTAATTAATTAATTACAAACAGTAAAGGGTCTAAAATAGATTATTTATGCAACAGAGATGTTCAGCTGCCACTGATTATCAGTCATCAGCTCGGTTTGTTTGACTCACACTAAATGAATAACATGGATGACTGATAAAGCTCCCATCAGTCAGAGAAAAGGTCATTTGTTTCTCCTCCCAGGCAGAACGAGCCTCCTATACAGATTATTTCAATTTGGATGCTGACGAGTAAAACTGCAGCGATGGACAGGGAATAAATCCCCGTGGTTACGAGGGCCCTCTGAGTGCATGAACAGCGAGGTTGGCAGCTAATAAGATGCAGTCTTACCCGGATGCCAAGTTCAACGTTTT
>NC_091744.1:85266573-85269073 GCF_043380555.1 Nothobranchius furzeri
CACAACACTTGATAGAGTTTGCACACATAATCATTCCTGGGAATTAGAGTTCAGAGGTCATAATGTAAAAATAATGAGCTCAGTCAGTGATCTCATCAACAGCACTTCAATGTGATTCAAGGGAATTTATTAATAATTCAGCTGCATTTCCGTCATGATAAAAACACATTTTTCTCATTGAAATCCAAATACTCTCCAGTAATTTTGTGCTTCACTTAAAAAGATGTTTGTGTTTACCTGATTGGGGCTGTGTGGTTGCGTAGCGTCCACCAGGACTTGGGTGGGTTGAGGTATCGGCACCAGAGCTCCCAGTCGAAGCCCTGAGCAGAAAGAGGATACTCCTCGATCTCAAACGTGTCGTACTTGATGTTGTCAAATGAGGGAGAAACCACGCGGGTCCGGTCCTCTTTGATCCGCCCAAGGATGGGTTCTGCCCTGTTGGACCACAAACACAAACAGAGAGTTTTTAGTGACCTCTGGGTTTCTGGTGCCAGAACTCACCAAACGTGGTTAAACCTTTCACTTCTACTTTAACAGTCAACATTAAACATCTGTCTACTCAGTGACTTAATACAAACATCTTTCTGTCATTTAGTGTTAAAATGAACAACTTTTAGGGTGAATGTAGGAAAAATGTTCAATGAAAATCAGTTCAAGGCGGTCTTACAGCAGTTATTGTAGAAAATGCAACGCTAATAAGCCGTGTTGCCAACTCTCCCTGATAGAAAGCAGCTGAAGTTGACCCAGAAAGTCACCCAGATGTCGCCAGATGAAGTCAAAAGCTAATTTGCATATTTATGATGTCATCATGCCAGATTGGCTTTCATTTTCCCCATAGCATCTATCTATCTATCTATCTATCTATCTATACGATACATATCACGACACAGGGGAGACGATACGATTTATCACGATATATTGCGATACATTCAGTCAGACGTTACAAGCTATTTTTTTTAACTGAATTTATTGTAAGAATGTTCAATAAACAGTCCAAACTGATACGTAACATGTTTAACATGAGGTATCTGAACCATGATGGAGGGATTTACATTTCAGTGGTAGAAACAAAACCCGCTGCACACTGCTGCCAACTAGCGGGTGGCGATTGAATTGCACAAAACGAAAAGAAAATACACAAATGTTTGCATGTAAATTCTTTCAGGATTTAGATACACGGCTTTTGAATATCGATGTAATATTTGCAGGAAAAATTATCACGATATATTGCCATATCGATATTTTCTTACATCCATAGGCTCCGCCCTCTCGGTCTGGCAGGCAACAGCATTTGTTGCATTTTTCAAACAGGAAGTGGGAGTGGAGTAAGGTTCTTGTAGGGGTTGACTTGCTCTTTAAGCAACTTGTCTTTTTCAATAAAGTTCTGGGAAAATGTAACTTGAAAAGAAGTCGCACAAGCGCTACGTCTAAAAATAGTTTATTGCACAGTTTCTTTTATCGTACAGCCCTGGCTTACGGTTTTAATGAATCCGGGCCTAGCGGTGAATTACTCTTCTTACCCGTTCCTCAATGGCTCCATGCATGCATTAAGATGCTGAATCATCGCCGTCGTACTTCCGCGCCATGCCATGTCTGATTTACACATGTAAACACACGCCAACGCATTTCATCATCGATTTAATTGATTCGTCGTTTCAGCTCTACCCTTGACGACTAAACCTTTTAGCCTAATCGGAGGGGAAGTGCAGGAAGTGGTTGGAGAATTCAAAGCTCCTGATGGGAAGGTTGGGAAGATCTGAGGATCCTAAAGGCGCAAAGACTCCAAACATCCAGGAACGGAAGCAGAAATGTTCCGAGATTATTAGATCCAGAATTTGGGAATGTTTTAACTAAAGACGACTCATTTACTCCTTTCAAACCTGAAATGTAAAAAATAATAAACCCCAGTTACAACAACAGACCTATTTTCTGTATAATGTTACCATAACAACTTTATAATAAACCATCAAATTTTATTATTTAGGATCATTTACCACAAACACCTTTTGGATGTTATTGTGTCACATAAATATGAAGAAGAGGTGCTTTCTTCACTTATTCATACAAATTAATTTATCTAAAAATCTTAGAGAGAATGGGAGAAAGTTACTTAGAGCCAGAAAAGTCTATGATGGGTTTAAAGTTTGAATTAGGGATGCACAATATATCGTCATCGATATCGGCATGTTGGTCATTTTTGAACACATCGGTCTGATGAGTAAAACTGGGCCGATTTTCTCAACACATTTTTTTCCAGTTAGTTGCTGTTTGTTTGTTTTTAGAGGGTGAGGGGTGATTGTTTGTTATTGTTTAGTCATGAGATCGAAAGGCAATCAGATTTCTTATATTTAGGAGTGTGTATTGGCAAGAGTCTGGCGATAAAGTATATATCTCAATACAAAAGAGAGAATGAGATTTATACTGCGTCACTAAAAGTCAGAAAAAAATTGCAATTTTTTGACTAAACTTAATGGAAAACTCAGGTCAGATGCTTCTAAAA
>NC_091744.1:85274073-85276573 GCF_043380555.1 Nothobranchius furzeri
TGCACGCTGGCCACCCACTCATGCTCCCCATACACACCCTATTCACTCTGGTCCCAGTACTGCTGTACATGGGGTACAACCATCACCGGTTACCAGAGTTCAACCCTTCCTGCTGGGGTGCTGATGAGCAGGCTCCCATGCCCAACGCCGAGCAAAGCGACCCACCACCCCAGACCCCAACCAGGCGGCCAGATCTCCCTCCTAGCCTCCAGCCCCGGGAAGCCAACCGACAACAGAGGTGTGCTAAGACCCCTAGTCTCCCTCCCCCTGCTCCAATACAGTGTTGGTGCGTGTTGATGAGGTGTATTCCATGGCTGGGGTGAGCGGGTAGTGCAGGCATCGTCTGGCCTACGCCAGCTGATGCCACCACACCACCCCTCTTCCCCCCACAGCCCTCTGTGTCTAATTGCAGTTTAAAATAGGAAGTGGGCACTGGCACCTGGGATGAGGCAGAAAGATCCCCTGCCAAATGCCGTTGAATGTGCTCACTCCCAAGGCCCTAAGTGTGTGTTTGTGTGGAATGTCATTGGTGGAAGTGTTTAAGGTGCAAATAAAATTGGGGGGCTGGTTGCCACAGGAATGCGGAAATGAAGTCCATACCCGCACCCCCTGACTTGTCCACCCCCCAAGGTCCTATGTGCATGTTTGTGTGATGATGTGAGGGAGCAGGAGGAGAAAAATGTGTGGGGATGGGGAGGAATGGCTGCTTCTTTCACCGAGATGTTGCTCAGTTCTATGATCTAATCGACCTGCAAAATCACAGACATTTATCCTCATTCCATAAAATGTTGTTGCTGGTAAGCCGGCCATATTGGCTGAGGAAAAAAGGGGAATACCCAGCATGTGAATGTACCAAATGATGCGTCACTGGAAAGCCCAGGATGTCCTCTTAAGAGCTCTGTAAGGCTAAATGGGGGGAATTCAAAAGAGTGAAAGAAGACAAAGGTCAAATGACCAATATGGAGGAGACAAACATTTCAGTGGTCTCTAGTAGTCGGATTTGGGGTCTTATTTCCTGATATTCGGACATCTCTCCTCTGATTGGCTAACAGCAACACAACTCTACCACTGCCTGTTTGCTCTGCTATGTTGATGTTTTATCTCCACAAATAACACAAACCTGGAGGAGTTCTGCTGTGTGGTGGAGTTGCTAATACTGGCAGTTAGCTTCTACTAGTCAAGACGTTGTCTGTTTTTTGGACCAACCAACAACAGCCTTCCCCATCGTGAGTCAAGATGGGTGAGTCCTTGAATGTTAAGTGACAGAGTGACGTAGATCTGTCAGGATTTTCTAATCCTAGAGTTTCACCGTCTGTTTTATATCAGAAGCTGATGCAGGAGATAGGTGTAGGAGACTATTTTCATCTTCAGCCTGCATGAAACACTCAAAGTGACCCGTTAGAATCAGAAATAATCATTAAAGATGGTGCTTTGGTGTTCCACACGTTTAAGATATCAGGCAAGAAATCATCTAAAGGTGCTTCAGAAGGCAGGACGTCTCAAATATTCTCAAACACAGCAGATTAAGGCAGAACTTGTATTTCCTCAGAGTTTAACATGAAGAAGACTGAATACAACAATAATCTAAACGGAGAAATTACAGCAGGATTGCTGAAATGTTGTGACTCGAGTGTGAAAACAGCAGAAATAAGAAAAGCTGTCAGATCTGCATCAGATGTTCGGTGGGTTTTACTTTTTACTTGTTAGGATTAAATAATCCCTCCAAGCTTGAAACTTGTTCCCCACTCTGCAGTTTCTTCTTTTAAGGACCAGGATGATGTTTTTAAAGAACGCGACTCCTTAGAGGGTAATCTAAGAGTCTGGCTCATCGCTTTAGATCCCACACACTTTAATGTAACACCCCACTGTGTGACAATCTTATTTTTGACGCACATTTTGTCTCGATGAATGGAGAATCATGTTGAAAGTATCCAGGATGAAGGAGGATTATTCTGATGAAACGTAGATAATCTCTCTGCCATAAAACATCCTGTAATTACTGGTGTTTGACTCAAAATAGGCAAGACTGCAGATAATTACAAAGAACAGCAGAGGCAATTAGTAGATCTAGCAATCAGTGCTTTGTGGGCAATTATACAGCAATTTCTTAATTTCTGGAAGAAGTAAAAAGAATCAGAACTCGGTGAGAAGGTGGGCGGGCTTCAGATCAGAGGACGAAGCTGTTAGCAGACGAGAGGTGCTCACAAAAATTAGTTAAATATTAAAATCTGGGTTAATAACAATCAGGAAAACCTTTAAATTAAAAAATGTAAAAAGTTTTTTTTTATAAAAGTGTGGGTCTAAAGCTGTGCGCTTTAGTGTCTCCACCAGCGGTGATTGTGTTAGTCACCGACGGAAGCCTGATGGTGACATCATGTAGGAGGTTTGTGTGGGAGCCGTGTGCACTAAGAGAGAGACGGTGAGGGATAAAGGGTCCGCGTGGGCACCGGAGTAGCAGGGCTAGGAACCCTGTAAGTGTCTCGTTTCTAATTTGGAACAC
>NC_091744.1:85289073-85314073 GCF_043380555.1 Nothobranchius furzeri
GCAGGAAGTTCAAACCTGCAACTTGTTGAAGCTGATTATGATTTTTATGTTTTGCCCCGACAACGATTACAGCACCGGCTTCTGCTTTCTGCTCTGATTCGCTTTCTGCATTGTCATATTTAAAAAAAAGGATAAATGTAGATTATTAAAGACAAAGTTCTACCAATTCACCATCCACCAACACATCAAACAGGAAAACAACAGCTCCAGTAAGGATGTGAGAAACAAGCGAAAATTCAATTCAATTAAATTAAATTTTATTTATATAGCGCCAAATCACGACAAGAGTCGTCTCAAGGCACTTCACATAATAAACATTCCAGTTCAGGTCAGTTCATTAAGCCAATCAGAAAAAATGTTTCCTATATAAGGAACCCAGCAAATTGCATCAAGTCACTGACTAGTGTCAGTGACTATACAGCAATCCTCATACTAAGCAAGCATATAGCGACAGTGGAGAGGAAAACTCCCTTTTAACAGGAAGAAACCTCCAGAGAATTCTGCCTCAGTATAAGCAGCCATCCTCCACGACTCACTGGGGATGGAGAAGACAGAGCACACACACACACACACACACACACACACACACACACACACACACACACACACACACACACACACACACACACACACACACACACACACACACACACACACACACACACACACACACACACACACACACACACACACACACACAGAAACAGTAGACATCACCTTTCACTTGTTGTGGTTTCCTAGCTGTAATCAGGCCCCTGGCCCGTGTCCTTTCTAACGATTAGAATCATCCTGGAGTTTCTGTTTTTCCCGTTTGGATTCTGACCAGGAAGGAAGGTAACTTCTCCATGCTACCTACTTATTTACCGGTGTTACTTTTTATTCCAGAGACGCACTGATCAGACACCTCCTGTGATGTTGAATTTGTTACCAATGAAATAATTAAACAAAATAGGTTTTTCAAAGTTTAGACGTGGAATTACAAGAAAATCTGCAAACTGTCAGTTGGAATCACATAAAACTGGTTCAAACGTGTGGAAAATATGAAATTCTGGCTGATTGACAGATTTCTCCAGATAAATGAGGAAAACCTGAGATTCCCCGGATTCTTTTACTCTCCCCACCCACCAGTGGCGGATTTAGCAATTTGGGGGCCCAAGGCGAACAGAGACATGGGGCCCCTTACACTAAATTTTTGACAGTCTTATCTTTGACTGGATTTGCGAAACTCTGCCCTCTTCTGCCATGAGTTATTTTCCCTTTTTATTGGTCCTCCTCTTTTTTCCTGTCTTTCCCTCTCTTTGAGCTCTTTCAATATTTGCTCTGCTTTCTTCTTCCTGTCAGTGCTCCTGTGCTTTTGCCTTTGTTTTTCTGTTTCTATTTTCCATTTTGGTCTATGTTTTCCTCCCTTTAAACATTTTCCATTGTCTTTCCTTTTCTGCTTCCTTTTGATGTTGACATGGAAAACAACGTCACTTTCGGAAGTGAAGATAAAAGCTTTTTTAAAGCGAGCTGCTTCTTCCTCTTATTGGAGCCACTAGGATTACTACATTTCGGGCTTAGTGTTTTGACTCCCGCTTCGAGTTTGTTACAAACGCTCCTGCCTCTCTTCTTTTTCTTCTGCTTTCTCTTCTTCTTCTTATTTGTGGACTTATGGCACTTGGCAAACAACAATTTGGTGCATTACTGCCACCAACTGAATTGGAGTGGAATGACTACCAAACACTTCCTGTTTGTGCATCGGCATCTTAAAGGAATGGTCCATTGCGGCATTAACAGAGGGGTGCCAGTGGTCA
This sequence comes from Nothobranchius furzeri, assembly GCF_043380555.1. Classification (NCBI taxonomy): domain Eukaryota; kingdom Metazoa; phylum Chordata; class Actinopteri; order Cyprinodontiformes; family Nothobranchiidae; genus Nothobranchius; species Nothobranchius furzeri. The sequence continues at coordinate 85,290,867 of NC_091744.1, forward strand.
GGGCTAGGGGGGCCCCCAACATAAGGGGGCCCCAGGCGGCCACCGACCTATGCCTAATGGTAAAACCGCCACTGGCCCACCCACAAGCTTCTGATAGCGACCTGCCATGTGAGCCTCATGTTGAGAACATTGTTGGTTTTTCCTTTTTCCAGTTGAGGAATAATTTCAAGCTGAACTCTAGATATTCTGAGACAGACAATATTGTTTATTTATTCTTGTATAGATTATTTTAATTCCTGCATCAGTAAAAACAGTAAAAACACAGATACTGGTCTGTCTGTGTTGCCTCTGTTGAGTAGAACCCAGTTCAAGGTTCTGATTTGGACTTTTACTGCTCTTTTATTCTGTTTTTCCCAACTCTTTCTTAGTTTATTGTTTTAATCATGTGTGATCTCCATTTTCCTGCTTATGCCAATTTTATTGTTGTGAATCAGACACAAAATGTCTCAATTGTGTCTTATTTTATTCACCAATTCTTCTCCAACTCCTCCCACAGTCGTCTCACTTTTCTTGCACTTTCTGAATAATTTGACACGAGGTCCGAGACGCGTTCTTCAAAATCATTTAAAAATATTCAAAATTGCAGCAACATGAAAGTGAAAACATTTGCAAGAAAGTCTAAATAATTTTACTCATTTGTAACCAAGTCTTGCAGCTGAAAACAGCATAAAAACCAGAAAATCCTATTGAAGTTATCTGGTGAGCAGAAAGGATTGTTTTAGTCATTTTTAGCTATAATTATAAGACTTTCTTGCACATGTTTGTCTTTGATTTAACCTCGTCTGACCCTAATTAGTCTTAGTTACTGCGTGTAAATCAATAATCTATATTTAACAACTCTAGAGTCTCATCCTTCATCATTTCCCTTCATTGTCAATTAATTCCACACAATTGTAATTGATTGCAAAGCAGGGGCGTTAAATCATTTTTCCGAGGGAATTACGAAGCTGAACTGTTGTAGAGAATAAATCCTGTAACATGATGAATGTATTTATCCTCCTGGTTGCTTCACTAATCAGCATTCAACTGTGTGCAGCAGCTAAACTTTGATATATTGTATTATTGAAGAACAGGGAGGCACTGAGAGACCCATAAAATCTACAGGCAATGGTGGAAGAGACAGATTTCTCATAACAGTAATTATAGATTTGGCAGTTATGAAATACAATATGTTTCATGAAACGTGACACAATTAATAACGTCGGCCCTCTCGGAGACGAGCTCCATCCGGGCTGCAACTGCAGCTGCTTTGCTTCAAGTCTTTAAATGCTTTTATGCAGCAGTGATGCAGATAATAGTCATCACACACGTTCAGGTTTGATGCAAATCAAGATAAAGAGTAAGAAGTACAGAGAATACACACACCTGATGCTGTAGCCGGAGTCTAAATGGGGTTATTGAACTCTGGACTTCTGTCCTAATGTGTAAAAGTGGTTGTAGTTTAATTTAAAGTGACGGTGTGCATTTTTCCTGCCAATAGGGGGCAGTAGATACCCAAATCGTTGCAAGCAAGCTGTATTTTTGTGTTGGGAGTAAGACCTTACCAACAGATGCCCATTAGGGTCAAAAAGGTCCAGGAAGTGCAAACTTCAGCAAAATAACAAGAACATCAGACTCCTTTTCATCACTGCCAATGAGTGAAGAGGAAAATGTGTAAAACAATATTTATTAATGGTGAATGTTTTGTAACCGTTTGTTTCAAATCAGCAAATGGGTTTTCTCCTCAAAGGCTCCCGTAGAAGGAAACATGGCATCTAATATGGCGTCGCCCAGAGACTTAGACCTGTTCCCATGTTTTTCAGACCAGATATTTATGGTCAAATGTTACGAAGCCGCCAATATTTTTCAACAGCTGGGCATCGTTTAGTTCATCTGGTTGTTAGAATCCCGATGCATCTTTTAATCATGACAAAAATACATGTCTTGTTGCGTTAATGTGAAATGTGTGTGTGTGTGTGTGTGTGTGTGTGTGTGTGTGTGTGTGTGTGTGTGTGTGTGTGCACAATAATTTTCTGGGAAAGGAGGTGGAGTCATTTATCCAAAAGGATCAAATGGAAGACTCTCTGGACGGGAACGCTCTCATCTACGAAGCCGCCAATATTTTTCAACAGCTGGGCATCGTTTAGTTCATCTTCAACAAAAATTTGATGGATTTTTCCAGAGATGAACGATAAAAACTACACATTGTCACTTTAATCAGCTCTGGAACTGACTGTTAATGGAAGTAATGCAAAAACGAGAACGGTAGGTATGGTCTGTGACATTTTTCAGCAAAACTACATTCATAATAATTGTTTAAAGGGACTTTACAGAGTTTTGAATTTTTATGCTCGCGATTGCCCCCTCAGGCCAAAAGTGTAACGGCAGCTTCAATAGTAGGCTCGTGCACGAGGCGCGCATGCTGTATGTGCACACTCCTTAACGAAAATAACAGCTGAGACGGTCCCGTGTGTGTGTGTGTGTGTGTGGCCCGGAGGACAGAGGACAGGAGAACGGGCAGCTAATTAATTTCACATTGCAAGACAAGTACCGGTAACAATAACAGAATAATGCGCCGCAGCAGCGCGTAACAATAACAGAATAATGCGCCGCAGCAGCGCGTCATGGTCTCCAGCAGAGTATGGCGGCGTTTGGGACAGGGGAACTCATTCATGGGTCGGAGTCGGCCCGCAGCAGCGCTGTGTAGCCTACATAATTTGTTATGTAAGTCGCTCCGGAGTATAAGTAGCAGGACCGGCCAGACTATGACAATAAGTGGGATTTGTAGTCCGGAAAATGCAGTAGCTATTAGTATTTGAAATAAATTAGCAGCCTAAATACATTTCATATATTTCTTAAACGTAATCCTTGTTTGTATCTTGTACAGCCAACTAGCCTTTATTCTGGACTCAGTACAATTCACCAAAAGTAAAGAGACATTATATAGATGAAGTAAGCACAAGATAACTTACTGGAAGAAACAGAATTATTATCATGAGAACCAGAACAAGACAGCCTGATAACAGTCATGTGAAAATAATAATTAAAAAGTATGTATGTATAATAGAAATAAAAATATATTAGAATTAGTATAACTCACTGTGATCCAAACAATAAATCAGCCATAGCTGATTAGCAATCATGAAATTAGGTCTGGGAGTTTTAAGTTTCATTCTTTTATTACATTTTTTTCTTAAATTTGTTAAAAGGTCACCATGGCAGCCTGTGTGTCTCCAACATCAGCTACACAACGCAGCAAGTGTAAGTACCAAGTACCTGTGTTGACCACTTCATGCATGGTTTTGTACTTTAAACAGCTAGGCCAAGCCTGTTATTATTTTCTCCATACATTTTTCATCCATAACATGGGAGTCAATGAGGATTTGCTTGTTTCTGACACCAGCCCCCTAGTGGATGAGGGTGGAACTGCAATTTATTTCACTTCCGCGTTTGCCTCAATTTTTGACCCGCATTGTGGGGGCGTGGTTTAAACCCACCAAACAGGTTTCTTAAAGAGGAACAGCACACCATCAGAAAACGTAACTCCGCCCCAGTCAAGATTTAAAAAATGCTATGAAAGTGGGCGTTGCCACTTGCCAGGAGGCACGGAGTGGCATGGCCAAGTGTGGGGAGAGACTTTACTGATGACGTGAAATTGTACCAGCTCCAGTCAGTCACTAATTTAAAATGCAGTAGCCACATTTCTACCCACAGGAGGCAGCACTAAGACGTTTTTAGACCTAGATTTAATCAAGTTTACACAAACATGTCAAAAAATTCACAGAAACAGAAAGACTGCATTTCTAAAAACCCAATTATACAGTTTATCAGCAAAACAAGTTATTTTGGGGTTTAGTTATGTAGTGACCCCGCCCACTGCCAGGCTAAGCAGCGGTGTGGTGCATTGTGGGAACTAGGTCACAGTAGTTTGTTCCATTTTCGTTGTGTTCTGGGCAGCTTTATTGTTCTGGGTTATGTTAGCATTAGTTTAGTTTTGTTTAGTTTTATACGTGTTGCTGTCAGTTGGTATAACTTTCAAACCGTGAGTTGGTGTTCCATGCTGGCTGATGGAGTGGGAGCTGCTAGGTGTAAAAATAAAGTTGTTGTCCGATAAGCTGACATCAGCGTCTGTGCTCATTGGCTGAAACTCCTTCTGGCAATCGATGCTACAGTTACTCCTTAAGTGATGAAAAACTACAAATACCAGAATCCATTATAATCAAACATGGGAATAAATTTAATTAATCTACATTTTATGTAAAAATAATAGTGATGGGAATTCCGGCTCTTTTTAGAGAGCCGGTTCTTTTGGCTCAGCTCACCAAAAAGAGCCGGCTCTTTCGGCTCCAAGTGGCTCCTCAGATTTTCTGTTGCGTAGAGTACATTTATAACCAAAAATAATGCAAAACTGTATGTAAAATGATTTACTCATGTAAAAAAGCAATATATCAAATATTTATCATTTATATGGATTTAATAACTGAACACTTAAATAAATCTCAACTTTCCGACTGCTGGCGCTCATTTTCTCACCGTCTTCGTCGCACTCTCCACTCTCTCGCTCGCCCTTTTCCTCCTCCTCATTCCCTCTCGTCTCCCTCTGCCTGCATGTGCTCTGCTGTGTGTCTGAGTCTGATCCTCCCTCTTCCCCGCCCCTACTGCTCTGTGTGTGGACAGTCTGGACACACAGTTACACATGTTGACCAATCGCCTGTAGCTTTCACCAAAGCAAGAGGGGAGCGGACGCCTCCCAATGACGAGCCGGCTCCTGTCGTTCACTTCAAAGAGTCGGCTCTTAGAGCCGGTTCGTTCGCGACCGACACATCACTAAAAAATAAAGTAATCTCCTCCTGAGATGCAGGCTTTTGGTGTGAATGTTTCATTTGTCCTAGCTACTTAAAAAAAGTGCTAAATTGTACATTAAATAATTAAAAATGGGTCCCTGACTAATAGTACCAGATATTAAAGTTAATATAAGAAAGCCAATTTCCTTCTAAGATGATGAAAATTCTCAGTTTGGTTGTTAGAATCCCGATGCATCTTTTAATCATGACAAAAATACACGTCTTGTTGTGTTAATGTGAAATGTGTGTGTGTGTGTGTGTGTGTGTGTGTGTGTGTGTGTGTGTGTGTGTGCACAATAATTTTCTGGGAAAGGAGGTGGAGTCATTTATCCAGAAGGATCAAATGGAAGACTCTCTGGACGGGAACGCTCTTACCTCTGATGGAGATTGGTGGTAAAACATCTCACAGACAGAACAGGACAACAAAAACAATGATGCTGCATTTTTTTAGTTTGAGTTTAGATGTTTTCTCAGAAAAAGCAAAGGCCTTCCGGTATTTTTTTTTCAGGAACTAGTTGACAGTTTGGGATGAACGTCGTCCCTTCACAGATAAGTGCTAAGTGGCTGCACCACTCCGCCTGTGGGGTAACTGAATCAACTAAATGCAAACTCATAAAATTTTAAACATCTTTTTTTAGCCGTACACATCATGTGTTTTTAATAGAAGCCATCTACTTCAGCACCGATCCCCTTCCACACAGACAGCTGCTCTAAGGACAGTCGGGGTGAGTAAAGAGCAGAATAAAGAGCTCTAAATGCACATGATACATGATATAGTTCTGAATGGGATCGTTATTTTTAATATCACCTTATTATCAGGACCAAATTCGTATTTCCGAGATCGAGCCGGCCTCACACTCTGAGGTGAGGACGCACGCCAGCATTGTGTGCCAATTTTGCCGGCTACCTCTGGGAAATCTGAGCCAACGGCGTTATTTCAGCACCGGAGCGGAGAATAACTCATCCACTTCCTGCTGTGGGTCCCAGAGGTGCACAAGCTGGGCATAAAACAACACAGGAAATCTATATGTGGGCCTCGCAATATTGATAAAGCTTTAAATGTTTCTTATGACCGATGAAGAATTTGCTTCTAACAAAGCAGAACAGCTCCCAGGTGAGTTCCCAACATGGAAAAAGTCTCCTAATGTGAAGTTAAAAGGCTCTTCAGGTGACGGTCGGGCGTGTAAATGAGGCTGGCAGGTGTGGAGGTGGCTCAGAGGAGATAAGCTTTAGGATTCTTACAGCTGCTGCTGTGGTCGTCCACCAGGATGACCTCTTTGAGCAGGTGGGGCGGTGTCCTCTGGATGACGGTGTGGACCGAGCGCAGCAACACCGACAGGGCCTCGTTGACAAAGATGAAGATGACGCTGAGCTGAGGAAGGTCTGATGAGTAGGAGATGTTTCTGCATCTGCAGAGAAAAACGTTAAATATAGTCTGATTATCGCATTTCTGTCTGATTCCATCAAAATGCAAAAACACAACTGACCCATCTGGCCGTAAATCAGGAATCGGCCTGGTGAGGGATATACGGTCACTCAGGTAGCCGTTGTAACCATAGTAACGGAACTTCTTAAGCGCAACCCTTCGACTTTCTGGCCCGAGGTCGTGACCCCAGTGGTTGAACAGTGAGGAGGCGGGGTCTGAGGCAGTGTCCGATGATGATGCTGCATCTTCACCGTCCTTCTGAGGCGTTTCTGAGGATGGAGAAGAGGCGATCAGCACGGTGACCAGAAAAGTGTCTCCAGCAGGATTCACCTTGCTGCTTTTTCAGCTACTTAAAAAAATCTAACGACACAAACTTTTCTGCAGGCCTGTAAAGCAAAAGCACCAATTCGCTCTGCAGCTATTCAATAAATCCCATTTGCTGAAAAACGTGAGCCACACAAAGGGAGAGGACGGAGCACAAACACGATTCGAGGCGGCAGAATTTTCATTTTCATCGTGATTAAAAACCAGAAGTGGACATGAATCCACCAACACAATATTTCTGCTCTTATTAGGAGCTGCAGCTCAACGTTTTCAGCTCCACGCGCAGCACTAAGCTGTTACGTGTGACAGCAAACGATAAGGATGAAATGATCCTTAGGGTCTCCGTGAACACAAATCAATTTGTAATTGTAAAAATTGAAATTGCAGCATGCAAGTGGACAAGCAGCCCACAGTCAGAGGCTACGTTTGGGCCCAAATAGCACCAGAATTTTTACGCAGAGTACTGACTCTGGAGGAAGAAAACCAAAAGTAGGAAAATATCCAGGAACTTAGAGTAGAACAGATGTTTCAGCATAAATAAAGAGAAAATCAGAAGATTCCTCTAAAGATCCGTCTAACCAACCAACCATCCATCCGTCCATCATCCATCTGCTTAGAAACAACCATTTCTTTTTCTAGACATAATCTGCTTTGTAATACTAAATACTCAACAGTCAACTCTTAGTTTTTTAAAAACCGAATGATCATGCATCATCGGTTCCCAAATGTTAAGGTCCCAAAACTTTCAATGCAGGTGTTGAGATAATTATTTTAAATAAATCCAATTAAAACACCAAATAGCTCCTCTGAAGGCGTCAACAGGCTGGGAATGTTTCAGAAGTTCTCCAGAACGTTCAGGGTCCTCCCTGGAAGGACATACATGGAAAACCTCCAACGTGACGACCGAGCCACCTCAGCTGACTCCATCTGATGAGGAGGAGCGGCTCTACTCCACGCTCCCCTCGATGAAAAAGCTCCTGATCTCATATCTAAGGCTGAGCCCAGCCCACCTACAGAGGAAGCTCAGTACAATCGTTTCCAGCTGGAATCTCGTTCTTTCAGTCACGATTAACTTCTCGTGGCCGCAGGTCTTGGAGCATGACTGGATGTGACACAGGCATGGATGTCTGAAAATGTTCTCCAGCTAAACAGCAGCAAAACAGAGGTACTGCTCATTGGTACTCCTCATCAGGTCTAATCTACTAACCTAAAAATATTACCATATTAGGTAGTAACATAACGTTTTCTACGTCTACCACTAATCTCGGAATCAAACTGGACCAACATTTATCACTTGAAAATCCTGTCCGTCATCTTTCTAAAGTATAATTTTTCCATCTTAAAAACATGCAAGACTTCGCCCGTTTCTTACCCAATCAGATGCTGAGAAGTTGATCCACGCCGTTGTTTCGTCTAGGCAAGACTACTGCAGCTCTTTACTTACTGGAATCTCTAGTGGATGCCTACAGAAACTTCAGCACATCCAGAACTGTGCTGCCAGAATTGTGACGAGGGGTCACAAATATGACCAAATCACACCTGTACTGAAGTCTCTTCATTGGTTACCAATCCCCTATAGAACTGAATACAAACTAGGTCTCCTTACCTATAAGTGTATCCACGGAAATGCTCGTATTTAGCTCCTTACTATCCACATCACCTCCAGAAATTTTCACACTAGAAATTCTCAAGTCCTGCAACAGCCCAGAACAAAACTTCATACCATGGGAGATCGAGCCTTACAAGCTGCACCCCCGCGCCTGTGGAACACTCCCTGAAGCATTGAGAGCACCTCAGAGTGTTGAATGTTTTAAAAAACATCTGAAGACATTTTTATTTACACAAGATTTTCCAAACTGATTGGTATTGCTGTTGTTTTACCGTGCGTTAACTTAGCATTGTATGGTTTGATGTATTTTTTTTTGTTTTTATTCATTGTTTTTAATTATTCCATACATTGTTTCTGATTTCCTACTGTAGCACTTTGAGATTTCATTGAAAAGTAAAGTGCGTTACAAATAAAATATATTATTATTATTATTATTATTATTATTATTATTTAGGGCTGCACGTTATTAGGAAAACCTGCGATATTCGATAACAGTGCTTAATATTGCGATATCGATATTACTCGCGATAAATGAGCAAATACTAAAGTATGCAGTGTTGATGTCGTCTGGCGTGTGACGTCTGCCCAGGGTTCAAAGCAAACAAAAACTAATGCATGAATTCCATTACAACATAACATTTTAATTGAAAAAATATGCAGCTGCACCTGCTACTGTATTAGCAGCTGCACCTGCTACTGTATTAGCAGCTGCACCTGCTGCTGTATTAGCAGCTGCACCTGCTACTGTATTAGCAGGTGCACCTGCTACTGTATTAGCAGGTGCACCCGCTACTGTATTAGCAGCTGCACCCGCTACTGTATTAGCAGCTGCACCCGCTACTGTATTAGCAGCTACACCTGCTACTGTATTAGCAGCTGCACCCGCTACTGTATTAGCAGCTGCACCTGCCACTGTGTTAGCAGCCGCACCCGCTACTGTATTAGCGGCTGCACCTGCTACTGTATTAGCAGCTGCACCAGCTACTGTATTAGCAGCTGCACCTGCTACTGTATTAGCAGCTGCACCTGCTACTGTATTAGCAGCTGCACCCGCTACTGTATTAGCGGCTGCACCTGCTACTGTATTAGCAGCTGCACCTGCTACTGTATTAGCAGCTGCACCTGCTACTGTATTAGCAGCTGCACCCGCTACTGCATTAGCAGCTGCACCTGCTACTGTATTAGCTGCTGCACCTGCCACTGTATTAGCGGCTGCACCCGCTACTGTATTAGCGGCTGCACCTGCTACTGTATTAGCGGCTGCACCTGCTACTGTATTAGCAGCTGCAGCAGCTACTGTATTAGCAGCTGCACCCGCTACTGCATTAGCAGCTGCACCTGCTACTGCATTAGCAGCTGCACCTGCTACTGTATTAGCAGCTGCACCTGCTACTGTATTAGCAGCTGCACCTGCTACTGTATTAGCAGCTGCACCCGCTACTGCATTAGCAGCTGCACCTGCTACTGTATTAGCAGCTGCACCTGCTACTGTATTAGCAGCTGCACCCGCTACTGTATTAGCAGCTGCACCTGCTACTGTATTAGCAGCTGCACCCGCTACTGTATTAGCAGCAAAACAACAAACTGCATGCATGCAGTTTCTCAGTGACTTTAAAACATCACCAAAACTTTTTCTGATGCTCCACATGCAGAAAAACATCCCTTACCAGGGTTTTTGAATAAATAAAAAAAATCAGAAAATAAGTTTAAATGTTAAATAATAGTTAACATCACTTAAATGCAACAGCAAATTCTCTCATTGCTACTGAACATTTTCTCCACTTATGTGGTTATGATATAAGGCTGTTGCTGCAATTGGGAAGTGAACTGTGCTGGGCCAAACTAGGAGAACATTAGGATTTTCTGAGGGAAAGAGAAAAACAATTATCTACCTTTCAGAAGAGGAACTGGCAAAAAACTACATGGAAAATATGTGAAAACATTTGTTTTTAACCCCAAATTGAACAAGTTTACCTAGATCTTAAAAAACAGCTCAGATGATGAAACTGCAACTATGATTCTGATAACAAGCTAACAAATTGAACTAGCTCCTCTAAGATAACCGGCTAGCAGAGCTTCTGACTGACAGTTTATGTGCAGCAGCAAATCAACTATCCTGATTAACAAGGTTATAAAAGCTCATAAATGAAAAATCACTTTGATGTGTGGGGGAACATTTCCAGGCCCTCTTTAGCAGGGTGGGACTGGGAGGAGAGTGCTGTAGCCTTTTAGCTGGAAGCTAACCGGAGCCTGGGGCTAACATCACCACTCGGTGGAACACTAGCGACATGAAGGTGGGTTGGTTCACCGGCACATGTCGGAGTCAGCCCGGTAAAAATGATTAACGACACCGAGCGGAGTAATGTTCACGTTTGAAAGCAGCGCTGATTCCAGAAACCTCAGCACAAAGTGCGTTCATTGCTCTGAGCCAGCATGACGAACAAGGGAACGGCACCGCTAACTCAGTTCGGGTGTTGCTTTCCAAAAGGGTCTTCGTAGGGGGTGGGCGCATTACGTGAACGGAACCATCTGATTGGCCGCATATCAGAAGGACTACATTTGACTGGTCAAATAATACTTCCGCGTAAAAAACAGAGCTGGTTTACAAAAAGCTGATGTATGACACGGATGGAAATGTTTGAACCAAACATTTACCGCCGTTTTTGCGTGTTTTGCGATGGGCCTATCGCACGTCCTGTTATCGCGATGATGATAATTTTTCGATATATTGTGCATCCCTATTATTATTACAGGTGAACGTTGGACCTAATAAAACGAGAGCTTTGCTTCTCAGTTCAGCTCCATGTTCACAACAGACCGGAGCCGAAGCTCGGATCTATTGATCCATCTTCATTCCATCGTCACGGGAGAACAAAAACACCAAGATACTCGACTTCCTACCTGAGACAGAAGTCCATAAAGGAGAATAATAAAAGTAGAAAACATCATTTCTATTTTTAAATGAATCATCTTTTAGTCACTTTTCTAAGATTCCACTAAAACCATTACGAGTCATTTCACCAACCATGCACCTTTTCTTTCAGATAGTTCCAAAACCCTGAAAAGGCATTTCAGGGATCCGGCTAAAACCAGTCCCACCTCCTCTCCCCCCAGAACCAAGACTGAAAAACACTTCCTGTCCTTCCTGAGCTGAGGGCCTTTTTCATTAGTTTGAAGAGCAGCACTTCCACCTTTCGTAATAACACTCTTAATGTTCTTGTAGGTGAAATGTCACCTCTCTCCAAGGACCCCTCACAGGCTCATAAACACCCTAAAAGCACACTAAACGCTTCTGTCTCTCCCTCTTTTCCTCCCCTGTCCTCAAACGCGTCATTGTGAATCACTGAAATCTGTAAGGAGTTCAAAGTCGCCTCGCTTTGTCTTGAATTCTTAGTTCAGTCTTTTATATTTCATGAAGCTTTTAGAGCGTTGTGCTTTTAGAACAGGAGAAAGCCATGTCCTAAAAAGGAGACGTGCATCAGAAGCTGCTCCTACGTCGGGTTCCCTGCTGTTCAGGAACAATAAATAAAGATGTGTTCTGCTCCAAGTTTTGTCCAACAAACATCATGATTATTTTATTAGGATCAAGCTCCTGTTTCCCGCGTAGCTGGAGGGCGTGTCATAGAAGGTGAGGCTGTCGTGTTTCGTTCAGCTCCTACAGGAGTGTACGTGCAAACGGGTGCGACGGCTCTTGCTTTCATGTGAAAATGTGATTTTTAAAACTTCATTTGTTTCCTGCATGGGCGTGTGTGTGTTCAGTGTGGTGAGAAAACACAAACACACGCCGCTATCACGTTATCTTTTATTTCAGAATGATAAATTAGGATTCAGCGGATTGCTCTGCTGTCCAAGGTCATGCTTATACTGCTTAGTTTGATGGTTTTCTGTGAAACTATAAACTATATCATTTATATATTTGTAAAAACTGGAAATATGAAGTTGGGAGTTCTCTATATTTCATGTGGTTTTGTGAGGTCACCATATTCACCTGATGGGCTGCTTTTCTAGCGCGGTTGTCTCAGCAACACGATGACTTTTAAAACTTACATTCAGTAAGAAAACATCATCTAAGGGTCACGTTGAGGGGATGGTTAGGACCCAAAGTGTTGATTACCCAGACGACAAGAGGCAGGAGTTGGTATAAAGTAAAAATCCTTTATTTAGGAGGAGAACCAAAAATCCAAGGGGGGCGAAGGCAAAAACCCAATAACTAAACTAAGACAAAAATCCAAATCCAAAAGCAAGTGACTTCTGAGCAGAGAACTAAAGACTGGAGACAAAACAACACTGACCAAGAAATACAATGGACTGACAACAACACAGAGACAAGACAGGGCTTAAATACAGGTGCTGGCCAGTAAATTAGAATATCATCAAAAGGTTGAAAATATTTCAGTAATTCCATTCAAAACGTGAAACTTGTACATTATATTCATGCAATGCACACAGACCAATGTATTTCCGATGTTTATTACATTTAAATTTGATATTCATAAGTGACAACTAATGAAAACTCCAAATTTGGTATCTCAAAAAATTAGAATATTCTGAAAAGGCTGAATATAGAAGACACCTGCTGCCACTCTAATCAGCTGATTTACTCAAAACACCTGCAAAGGCCTTTAAAAGGTCCCTCAGTCTTGTTTTGAAGGCACCACAATCATGGGGAAGACTTCTGACTTAACAGCTGTCCAAAAGACAATCATTGACACCTTGCACAAGGAGGGCAAGACACAAAAGGTGATTGCTAAAGAAGCTGGCTGTTCGCAGAGCTCTGTGTCCAAGCACATTAACAGACAGGCGAAGGGACGGAAAAAATGTGGTAGAAAAAAGTGTACAAGCTCTAGGGATAACCGCACCCTGCAGAGAATTGTGACGACAAACCCATTCAAAAATGTGGGGGAGATCCACAAAGAGTGGACTGCAGCTGGAGTCAGCGCTTCAAGAACCACCACGAGGAGACTCATGAAAGACATGGGATTCAGGTGTCGCATTCCGTGTGTCAAGCCACTCTTGAACAAGAAACAGCGCAAGAAGCGTCTCGCCTGGGCCAAGGACAAAAAGGACTGGACTGATGCTGAGTGGTCCAAAGTTATGTTTTCTGATGAAAGCAAGTTCTGCATTTCCTTTGGAAATCAAGGACCCAGAGTCTGGAGGAAGAGCGGAGAAGCACAGAATCCACGTTGCATGAGGTCCAGTGTAAAGTTTCCACCGTCAGTGATGGTGTGGGGTGCCATGTCATCTGCCGGTGTTGGCCCACTCTGTTTCCTGAGGTCCAGGGTCAATGCAGCCGTCTACCAGGAAGTTTTAGAGCACTTCATGCTTCCTGCTGCTGACCAACTTTATGGGGATGCAGACTTCACCTTTCAACAGGACTTGGCACCTGCACACAGTGCCAAAACCACCAGCACCTGGTTCAAGGACCATGGTATCCCTGTCCTTGATTGGCCAGCAAACTCGCCTGACCTTAACCCCATAGAAAATCTATGGGGTATTGTGAAGCGGAGGATGCAATACGCTAGACCCAACAATGCAGAGGAGCTGAAGACGACTATCAGAGCAACCTGGGCTCTCATAACACCTGAGCAGTGCCACAGACTGATCGAGTCCATGCCACGCCGCATTACTGCAGTTATTGAGGCAAAAGGAGCCCCGACTAAGTATTGAGTGCTATACATGCACATTCTTTTCATGTTCATTCTTTTCAGTTGGCCAACATTAGAGAAACAAACATTTTTTCATTGGCCTTTAGAATATTCTAATTTTCTGAGATACCAGATTTGATGTTTTCATTGGTTGTCACCTATAAATATCAAATTTAAATGTAATGAACATTGGAAATACATTGGTCTGTGTGCATTGCATGAATATAATGTACAAGTTTCACGTTTTGAATGGAATTACTGAAATATTTTCAACCTTTTGATGATATTCTAATTTACTGGCCAGCACCTGTAGACTGGGAGGAACAATTAGGGAAACAGGAAGCAGGTGTGTGGAGTGAGGGCTAGAGGGAAGACAGGTGACAACAATTATCTAAATGGGGAAGCAGAACCAAAGGAGGGCAGATAAACACAAAACTGAACTAAAAGACTGAGGGAAGGACTCACACACACACACACACACACACACACACACACACACACACACACACACACGCGTGCACGCACGCACGCACGCACACACAAACACACACACACACACACACACACACACACACACACACACACACACACACTGAGTTGGGGAATGGACACGCACACACCCACACAAACACAGAGCTGGGGACAAATGGGCCATTCCCATCTGTACCGGGTCGGGCCGGGTAGCGTAGGTTGTTTACATATCTGGGTGGCCTGGTATTTTTCCGGGCCAACCAAGGCTCATTCTCAGCCCTCTTCTCGAGGGGGTCTGCTTCAGGCCGACCAGGGCCAACACACCCACTGCTGACAGCAAATTCACACCTTCCATTAGAGCAAGCCTCTGATTGGTGGGTAGAATCAGCCCACATGGGCTTAAGGCAAGGATGTGTGGAATCAACCGGGCCAGGCTGGGGCCGACTGGGGCTACCCGGCCCGGGCCGACCCGGTACAGATGGGAATGGCCCAAAAGAGGCTGGAGCTACAACTGGAGGGGATGGGGATGATCGAATGCCTACAAACAGAAAACACATAAATGAGACGCAGACAAAGGACACATGAGGGCGCTATGAGACACAAAAGGGAATCTAGAGAGGGATGGAGGACACCAGGAGGCCCATGAAGGAAGGGGCAGACGCAGACCATGACACTAAGGGGCAAATATCAAAATAAGAATACAAATAATTTTACGAAAGACACAAAATAAACTGTTTTGTTTGACAAAAAGAAATAAAAAAAGCACATTTATAATTATTACCGAAGTTATTATTGAGTTTGAAGGACTTTTCATTCATTCCTCTGATTCTACGCTGCAGGTGTGGAGACACGTCGATGTGGAAAGTCATCGTTTCACTTGTGTGAAAATGTATTTCCAGACAAACACAGTTTACCACGAGCATCTTTACAATCGACGTGGAACAGTTATTCATCCCTGCTTCTTTGTGATTCATCATCGGTAATCACTGATCAGCTGATCATGTATGCACCAATATTTCATTTTCATTTCATTTATTCATAAAGCCCAAGGTGCTGAACACAACACAATAAAAACATAAAACCATCAGAATAAAATGTAACAATCGTAAAACCAGCATAAAATCAATTAAAAGAGGAGAGTAAAAGCAAAAAATTTAATCCTGAAAAAGATTAAGAGGCTGGGGCAATGAAACCGGGTAAAGTTAGCTAATCCCGAAAAGCCTTGACAAAAAAATGGGTCTTAAGGCGAGTCTTAAAAACCCCAATGAGGGTGACTGACGCACCACCAAAGGCAACTGGTTCCAAAGTGCAGGCGCCAACACCGAGAACGCACGGTCCCCCCGTGACCTGCACTTAGATCCATCAAGCACTTCGGACTGAATCAAACATCTGGTTGTTCAGCAATGCAGATGTGAGACTGATGTTATGTATGTCCATGAGAACAGTGATTTACAAACAAAACACTGCATGCACGCATACATTACACACACAGTTAGAGTTTCGTTAGCTACCGTCATCAGATTTGAACTCCTATTTTGCAAAGAAGAATGAAAGTCACTTTTCGCCCCTTTACAGGCTTGTGTTCACTCCTCTAAGAAGTTTCTTTTAGTCCAACCTGACGGGTGAGCCAGGTGGTGTAACGCACACACAAACAACCCGAGGTGTGACTGGTCAGCACTCGGCTGCCCCGCTCATTGTCCTCGCTGCCGGCAGCCCGGACTGCATTGTGGCAGCAAATGGAGAAACTTTGTCCTGTGATGCTGTTGAAGGACTGGAAATAGGCTCCACATCAGTGTCGACTCAGGTCCCTGAGGTCCAGTGATCAAAGCCTACTGGTTGTGCAGCACCAGGCTAAAGACCAAAGGTGACAGATCATCTGCTGCTGTGGCCCCCAGACTCTGGACCTCTCTCCCACTGAGCCTGAGATCAGTGGACTCAGTGGTCTCCTTTAAAAAGCAGCTGAAGACTCACTTGTTCAAGCTGGCTTTTGTATGACCTTCTTCACCTCTCTCTCTTTATTCTGCTCTCCCCACCTATTCCACCTTCCTCAGGATCCACTGATCTCCCTCTTTCCTATTCACTCTCTCTCTTTCTCAACCTTTTTCTTTAAAACTGCAATTGCTTATTTTTGCTCATTTTAAATATATATTTTTAAACATGTTCTAAATGCTTTTTTATATTTTTACATTTTTTTTATTTTTAGTTTTTGTGAAGCGCCTCGTGATTTTTATCTTGAGAGGCGCTATAGAAATGATATTTTCTTCTTCTTCTATTTACACTTACCACACACACACACACACACACACAAACACACACACACACACACACACACACACACACACACACACACACACACACACACACACACACACACACACGCACACACATGCAGATATTGCTTTGCAAAAACAACATGATATCAACTTTTAAGCTTTTGAAACTATTTAACATAAAACAACAAAAGTCCACATTTGTTGTGTTGAGAAGAAATTTTAAATGATAAAAATGACTAAAAAATAAAGACCACACGTCAGTGTTTGCTCATTAAATGCACCAAAAAAAGAGAAAAAGAAAGACAGGAGACAAAATAATGCTGATGACTGAGTAGAGCCCCAGGACCAGGGAGAGCAGCAGTATTAGAGCCCAGACAGGCTGCTGAGAGAGTGATGAAGAGGAGGAGCGGCAGACCGAGTGATGAGGAGAACAAGAGAATAAAGGGGTTGCGACAGGAGGTATTTATCCCCAGGCATCTGTGAACTAGGCGACTCTGAGCTCTGTCACATCAGCTTGCAGAGACACCTTCTTTTATTAGCTCAGACACCGAGACTGCTTCCCACACACACACACACACACACACACACACACACACACACACACACACACACACACACACACACACTAGGGCTGCCAATATATCGTAAATATATCGTTATCGCGATATCAGCATTCTCAATATGCATATCGCAAAGAACAGATAAATGTCGCTCAAATGTTTGCTACACATGATGCGTTCTGTCAATCAAATGGAAGCATAGAGCTCTTCACCCAATTGGCCAATTGGGTGGGTTCTAACAGGTCAGAGTCCCGCCCCCGATGGTTAGCAAACACCTGAGCTAGCTTTGTTCTGCTCTTTCTGCTGACTCTGCTTTTCCCGGGATCCACTCATCACCTTTTCTTGTTTATTTTCTTTTTCCCTGCTTTTTTTATTTATCGCAAATAATATCGTCATCGTAATTTTAATCAATGTTATCGCATATCACAGGTTTTCCTAATATCGTGCAGCCCTAACACACACACACACACACACACACACACACACACACACACACACACACACACACACACACACACACACACACACACACACACACACACACACACACACACACACACACACACACACACACACACACACAAATACATCCCTCCTGTAGATCTGAAGGCACTCCACATTCTAAAGGATGCTAAATGGGATGCTGTTTGAGGTGTCGCTGCATCTCACCTTGCCCTGCAGTAACTTTTTGCAGGATTGAGAGGCGATTGGATGAGCCGGCTGGATGCTGCAGGCTGTGGAGCAGCTTTTCACCTCCAGCACAGGCTGTGATGCAGCTGCAGCCGAGCCACTGCAGTCAGATCGCATTCAATCAGAACCGAAACCGAAAACCTGCTGCATGAAGCGGGATAAGTGCTGAGCACGGCACATTTGGGTTCCAATCTGGAGTTTCCAAATCATCAAGCTCGTTCGTTCCAGGGACTATAACCAGGGCAACGTATCTGAAATCTAAACTGGAGGGATATAAAATAATTTCCTTTCAATCAAACAGTTATCATTGGAAGTGGGAAAAACGCTCGTGTAAAATGAAAAAATGTCTTTCTTTGCTCTGAGTTAAACGGTTCTGTTAAATTTTCTACAGAAATATGTTTAGAAAGTGTTTCTCTGGATAAAAAAGTTTGCTTATCTCAAAATGGAAGCTCTAAATCTTGTTTTTAATGAAAAACTACTTTATTTTTTTTGGTGTAACTCAACTTTAAACTTGCACACATTTCCTTGGTGTTGATTTCATAGCATGCATGCATCAAAATAATGCATGTCTGACTTATTTGATTCTTTAAACATCCACTTTCTATACCTGCTCAACACTTTAAAGAGCAAGTCACTTCCAAATCTACTTTTTTTTGCTGATAAACTTTATAAATGAGTGTCTGATCGTACTATAGACAGATGCCGTCAATAATTTGGCGCTGTGGTGCATCTTTGTTAAAATATAAATATTCTGCCTTAAACTGTCAGTGTTGCACCCCCTTCAGGTAAAAACTCTGCACTGCATTTTAATTTAAATCTGCCATTGCTATTGGCTAAGAAGTATCAAATGACATCAGCTGGTACCGTATGAGTGGAGTAAGATTTTGGTAGGGAGTGACTTGCTCTTTAACTTCCACAACATTCATGTGGCACAAAATCGGTTACAACATAATGTAAAATTTTCATTTTAACGTTTTTATAAAGGTAAGACAGTATTTGTTTAAAAACCTGCACATTTTCTGAGTTTTATCAGTTTATCGTTTTTCTTTAGTTAGGCTTGGTCCATTCCTTATTAGGATTTAGAGACTAAAACGTGCTCTTCCAACCTGCAGTTGAGGGTAAACTAAGACGAATACCACCCAAAAGACATCCCGTCGTGATGCTTTATAACTTTAATTCACCCATTTTTAAAGAGACCAACTAAATGATGCTAAATACATCAAAATCTTGAACACAGCTTCACATCAACATTGTTCTCTTGGCGTCTGCCTGCCGGGCTGGAACACTTCTGCTTTAATTTACCCGACGAGCACCAATTTGGCACTTGTTTGATTTGAAATGAGACTCCGACACCCCCAGCTCCCCGCCGTCCGTCAGGCGCTGACTGGGCTGAGATTTGACGTGTGTAAGAACTCACCAGCTGAGCTGTCGGGAGAGCTGTGATCGACAAGCAGACAGGGAGACGTGTCGGGTGACAGGATGCAGATTCAAGGTGAAAGAAGAAAACTGTTTTAAAACCTGAACCAAAAAAAGCCACAGATGGGTGCGGGACTGCCGATCATCCAGCTAAGCTGTGACTCACATAGACGGATCAAATCTAAACGTGTGAAGGACAGAGTCACTATCGTCACAGAAGAGCGGTGCGATCGGCACAAACAGGAAGTGCTTAGGGTCGTGTGAAGATGCTGACCTAATCCCGATCATGTGAACGCAGAATTTAGTGTTTCTGTCCACTTTAAAGAAATAAAAAAAACTAAAACGCACGTTTATTCATTGATTCATGTGCAGAATAGATGCACATGAACAGTTATAAGTGATAAAGGCCCTAAACAGACCCTGAGCCTGATTTGCTGAACAGCTCGTGATGTAAAGAATTAGACCTCACCACCGCATCTGTGTTCGTTTGAGTCACTCATCCATCCAGCGGTGTGAAAAACTGTTTGCCCCCTTCCTGATTTCTTATCCTTTTGCACGTTTGTCACACAAAATGTTTCTGATCATCAAACACATTTAACCGTTAGTCAAAGATAACACAAGTGAACACAAAATGCAGTTTGGAAATGATGGTTTTTATTATTTATGGAGAGAACAAAACCCAAACCTACATTGGCCTGTGTGAAAGAGTAATTGCCCCGTGAACCTAATAACTGGTTGGGCCTCCCTTAGCAGCAATAACTGCAATCAAGCATTCACGATAACTTGCTACGAGTCTTTTACAGCGCTCTGGAGGAATTTTGGCCCACTCATCTTTGCAGAATTGTTGTAATTCAGCTTTATTTGAGGGTTTTCTAGCATGAACCGCCTTTTTAAGGTCATGCCATAGCATCTCAATAGGGTTCAGGTCAGGACTTTGACTAGGCCACTCCAAAGTCTTCATTTTGTTGTTCTTCGGCCATTCAGAGGTGGATTTGCTGGTGTGTTTTGGGTCATTGTCCTGCTGCAGCACCCAAGATGGCTTCAGCTTTAGTTGACGAACAGATGGCCGGACATTCTCCTTCAGGATGTTTTGGTAGACAGTAGAATTCATGGTTCCATTTATCACAGCAAGCCTTCCAGTTCCTGGAGCAGCAACACAACCCCAGACCATCACACTACCACCACCATGTTTTACTGTTGGTATGATGTTCTGTGTCTGAAATGCTGTGTTACTTCTACGCCAGATGTAACGGGACATTTGCCTTCCAAAAAGTTCTACTTTTGTCTCATCAGTCCACGAGGTATTGTCCCAAAAGTCTTGGCAATCATTGAGATGTTTCTTAGCAAAATTGAGACGAGCCCTAATGTTCTTTTAGCTTAACAGTGGTTTGCGTCTTGGAAATCTGCCATGCAGGCCATTTTTGCCCAGTCTCTTTCTGATGGTGGAGTCGTGAACTTTGACCTTAATTGAGGCAAGTGAGGCCTGCAGTTCTTTAGAAGTTGTCCTGGGGTCTTTGGTGACCTCTCGGATGAGTTGTCTCTGCGCTCTTGGGGTAATTTTGGTCGGCCGCCCACTCCTGGGAAGGTTCACCACTGTTCCATGTTGTTGCCATTTGCGGATAATGGCTCCCACTGTGGTTCGCTGGAGTCCCAAAGCTTTAGAAATGGCTTTATAACCTTTACCAGACTGATAGATCTCAATTACTTTTGTTCTCATTTGTTCTTGAATTTCTTTGGACCTTGGCATGATGTCTAGCTTCTGAGGTGCTTTTGGTCTACTTCTCTGTGTCAGGCGGCTCATATTTAAGAGATTTCTTGACTGAAACAGGTGTGGCAGTAATCAGGCTCGGGGATGGCTACAGAAATTAAACTCAGGTGTGAAACACCACAGTTGGGTTATCTTTTAACAAGGGGGGCAATTACTTTTTCACACAAAGCAATGTAGGTTTGGATTTTGCTCTCTCCCTAAATAATAAAAACCATCATTTCAAAACTGAATTTTGTGTTTACTTGTGTTATCTTTGACTAACGGTTAAATGTGTTTGATGATCAGAAACATTTAGTGTGACAAACGTGCAAAAGAATAAGAAATCAGGAAGGAGGCAAACAGTTTTTCACACCGGCGAAAATCCTGGTAGGGGGGTCAGAGGGGACATGTCCCCCCCTGACTTTAATGTAGCCCCCCCCCCCCCCCAAAAAAACTCCACAAAACAAAAAGTTTTTTGTTTTAATATATTCACTTTTGTTGATCGCACAATACAAGTTGTGTTACTTCAAAACACACAGAGTTATAAGAAGTGAAAGATTTACACTTCCCCCCCCTCTTTTTTTGAAGAATTATGTAGTTTGTAATTCATTAAATTATTAATTTTTCTAATTTAAAACTGATTTGAGCTTAGAGTTCTTGTTGAGCTGCTGTAGTAGAGATCAGATCAAAGTTCATGGTGAACAAATATATTCTGTTAGGTCGTCTATGGCGTAGCTAACTGACACCTTCCTTTCTTAGTATTATGGGTAGAGCATCCAAAAACCTGTAGACAGGTCTGGACTATATGGACTAATAAAGAACAACAGCTATTATTTAATAATATATGAGACATTTAAGACACATGAAAAAAAAGCTTTTTTTAATGTCTCCCTCAGGAATTACTCCTGAAATATTTCATGTCTAACGTCCCCCCCAACAATGACGAGGGATTTTCGCCCCTGCACTCATCGGATGGCATTGAAACAGGGGCTGCTTTGCCCTCACTCACAAACGCACACACACACTCGCACCCGAGGATCTGAAAGAATTTGTTTTCACGGAGAGAATCTCATTTGCTCTGCACCCCGTTACATTTTCTCCCCGCAAAAGACTTTTGTGTTCCAATATTTAAAAAGGCATGAGGGAAAAACAGGCGACTCATTTGGCTTTCGTGGCAACTATGAGCCTCGTTGAATACAGCTGCTTTTCAGATCACAACAACCAGTGAGTCACACAAAGTGCCTCTTCACTTGTTTGCTGTGTTTCAGCAGCATAAAAAGAGCATGCTTGCACATGAGTCATTTACAAAATGTTGTGATGCTCTCCACTGAGGAAGGAAAGACTTTCTGCAAATGCCCACAGTGACAAGAAACCGTTTGTTCTAATTTGGGGGAATTTACTAGCCTAGTGAACTAGACCAAATTCTTGCTTTGCAAAGTTTGGTCTAGGCATGCTCCATTGGAACCTCAGCAGCTCCTACCAGGACTCTGGCTAGCCAATCACAGCTCTCAAGAGGGGTTTCAAACACATAAAGAGCTGTGATTGGTCCATAATGGTGGGCCAATCATAGTGCTCTATCTGCTTAGTGAACAAATCACAGAGCTTTATCCGCTTTGTGGGCCAATCAGGGCACTCTATATGCCTGGTGGGTGGGATGATGCAACAGAGTGAAACAAGAGTATGTCACATTCATCGTCCAGTGGAATGCGGAGATCATTTGAAAGACAACGGTAGAACCCGCCCCACAACCGAGCTGTCAATGGAGCGTAGCCAGACTAAATAATACATTTATTTAGTCTGGCTTGCCAGGCTAGGAATTTACTTCTCATCAGGGCAAATCTGGAGAAAAACGTCAACTTGATTCAAAAGAAACCCCGTTTTTGTTGCAGCATCCGTCTCTCTTATGTGGAAATTTTTACACTTGATTTCATGCTGTTTGTATTTTTGATTGGATCAAAAATGGGCTGGACTCTTACAAACAATTTCTAAAATTCAGTGATATTATTTAAAATATTATTGATTTATCACACATATTAATCCTACCTGGATATTATTTAACTAAATGTTAAACCTACCTACACTCTGAGTGTTTCATGCAGACTGAACATGAAAATAGTCTCCTACACCTATGTCCTGCAGTAGCTTCTGATAGAAAACAGACGGTGAAACCATGCTTTCGTTCTTTTTAAACACAGAAACAGTTTTGTTTACCTGTTTTGTAGC
>NC_091744.1:85319073-85376573 GCF_043380555.1 Nothobranchius furzeri
TTAAGAATTTTATTACTAACAAATGAAACTAGACTGACTTTAAACACTAAATGTATGGTGTAACTAAGGTGGATGAGACGGTGAATGGTGTAGTGTGGAATGTTGATCAGAACCAGCAAATCCGAAGCTGCGATTAGTTCTGATGGGAACTGAAGGTGATGTCTTCACGTTAAGCTTTGGTTAGGAGATTCATAAACACATGAGACACCATTTGCCGGTCTACCTACCGTTAGATCAGGAATGTCGAGGTCCAGCTTGACCTTCTCTGGAACCGAGCCGGTAGGAAAAGCAGCGGTTGCCAACCAGTCCAGTCTGTGAAATCCTTCCGGGTCGCAACGATTTGTTGGCATCTAGCCAGACCCAAACCTGGGTTGTGATGATTCAGCTTTTATTCTGAAAGGAACCGTTGCAGCAGGTGGAACAGCAACAGATTTTATCCAGCTTGTCGTTGGTTCTTTCAGCTGAAGAGGAAAGTTACGGATTGGCCACTCCGACAACTTCTCTAGAACGCTTTGAACTGGCGTTAGAGATGGCGTGGGCATAGTTTTATACTTAGGATGTTTTGGTTTATGGTCGAATGAAAAGTTGACATGTTTTACCAAACACCACCAAAACCACGCCTCCGTCAGATCTGGTAGATTCTGATTGGATCAGTAAAGCAATGTGTCATGTCTTAACGCTACGTGAGATCAGTCCTAGTGGAAACATTTAAAGTCATATCACTTATTATATTCTAGAGGATTATAATAAAGTAATTAATATTTTGATTTCACAGATCGATCACATCTTATTTATTGACTAACACTTTGATGGATTAGCTTTATTAAAGTAGAGTTCTTTGATTTATTAAAAGAAAAGAGTTCATTCTTCTGTTGAGCTGAAAACAAGCAGGTTAGAGCGAATGCATGAAACCTTGAGACCATATCTCATGCAGACTAGTCCTGTGTCAGAGGAGGGAAAAAACAATCATTTCATTCCGTTACATATGTCTTCTGTACGGCATTTAATTGATTTTTGGCTATTAGAGCTGAGCAGACACAGGCATACTTGTCGTTGGCATTTCACAAAACAAATTTTCTCCCACAAAAATAACAATAAAGAGAATCGATAGCCACGTAAATGTTGCAGATTAAAAAATCCCCTTTTTTTAGATAAAACAGAGCTTTCACGTAAAGTAAGACATCAGAACTTGCAGCGGTTTAAATTATTCCATGAAACAAATTGGACAGGAAGCAGACATTTGCATTTGTGGTGTTCTGTTGCTCTAACAACACAACACGCTTGAGTTCTCGGGGCATAATCAGAGAAACAGAAGGACATGCATGTTGTCTTTAAAAAAAAAGACCCTGGAGGCACGAGAAAAAGTGTGTTACTGCTCTGAAAGCCAATTAGACCAAAGCAGCAACAGGTTTGGCATGAGTAAAAAGGGGGTGTGTGCAGGAGGAGAGGAGAAATAAATCCTTTTAATCCAAATCGAATCATTTGTGTTTCACGCTGCACAACGCGGAGCTGCAAATGACTCAAAACTAAAGCGACACACAGATGCACACCATGGCTCCTGTGTTGTTCGCTAATTCGGCCACCCAAGCAGCTTTGGTTCACAAAGATTAAAGAGGTAATAGCAGCCTGAGGTGAGAGGAGAAAGCAGCAAAAGAAACAAAAAGTACACAAAACAACAAAGGGATGCATCACCAAAGACAGCTGGAGGAATCTGAGGCTTTAGGAGCTGCTGGACTGCTGCAAAGCTGCAGAAATCCGACCAACAACCCCTGGAGGAAGAGTGGACCTCCAGGGAGCGGTGGGCGGGGCATGCTGCATGGACCTCCAGTGCTGCCAGTTAAAGGTTTAATACAACAATCTGTTTATGATGTTTGCATCTTTACTTTTACAGTCGATTACCTGCAGCTTTTCCTTTCAATCTCAGAGGTTTTAGATATTCTAGCGGCTCTGCACACCTGTGCAAGCTCACCGTTTACTCTGAGCTACAGCTGACTTCTAACAAGTCAGCAGGAGGTTCACCGAGTTTCCATGTGATCACCAACACGGCACTAACGAAGCTCAGCTCTAAAGGTAACCAACACATTTACATCAACTCATCGTGCTGCAACTAATTACAAATTCAGGGCATGACCAGATTTCACAAGGTGTTGCGTTTTCTGCTAATCCACCTGAAAGCTTCTGACACGTTTCCTTCCACCTGCTGTGAAGCAGCGGTAAAACGCTTCTCACACCTTTCTGGTGGGGCTGCTATTATTATGCTATAATTCTTATTACTCTGCAGTCAGGGGTAAAACTATCGCGGTGGTCGGCCACATCTGCCCGCTCAGACTACAGGATGTTATCAGAGAATGAATGTTTTGGGTGTGAGATGGATGTTTTCACCTATAACTCTATTATAAGAAACTACAGCATGAGTAACCTGTTGTTTATTAAATATAAATTACTGAAATTTCATGATTTAAAAGACTGGAAAATCTTACAAACCATGTATAAAACCAATTTAGGTACTCAAAACAAACATTCAGGGGATATTTGAAAAGAGAACTAGTAATTACATGCTGAAAGAAACTGATGTGTTTACAAAACCTAGATTCATGACTGTAGCGACATGAATGGCCTCATTTTGTGACCCAAAGGTCACACTTTCCCAGCTAGGTGACGCTGTCCTGGCTGAACTTCTGTCCCACAGAATATCATGGCAGACCTAAAGTCTGCTAAAACCATCTGTAATCTGACTGCCTTTTATCTGTCTGCTGTTCCTCCACAAGATGAAGGACACTTCAAGATTTAAAATAATCATTATTGATAAACTCTTTTCACTGTTTATTACAATGTTAATAATAATCATCATAAATAATCATCATGGTTCATTATAAATGTATTTAATTACTGAAATGACTTATTATTCTTTGGTTAATAACAATTATTGTTTATGATAATCAGTAATGTTTAACAGTGTGAAGAAGGTCATTTGCATGTGTACACACCATGCAGAGGGGGCTGAACCAGGGTAAAGGTAACTTGCTCTCACACGTCTTTGCTCCATAACCAAAGCTTCCTGTCTCTGCGAGGGCGTTTTCTGAGGTTTTGTTAAAACCAAAAACTCCTCAGCTCAACTCTCCGCGTTGACGAGAGTCATCCCAGAGGACGAGGGTCGGCCGCCCGAAGCCTCACTAAGCTGTTCTGTGATGCCGATAGAATCGCTCCGAATAAACGCCACCTGCACCAGCTGACGCAAAACTCCTTCAGAGTTAAGCCAGACGCATGCTCAACACCTGTGTACCCTGCGACAACTCTTGGACCGGAGAGTCGGTATCACTCGGGTCTCTGAGTACCCAGAGGCTGACAACATCCTCCCTTTGACCTCCAGATCCACACAGAGGGTCGTCTGATCGGTGAGGTAGAACACAGATTGCATCCGATGCTGATCTCCCTAAGAAATAACTCAGTTAGCTGCAAAACAACTTTTCCACCCAGAACGCGTTTCTCTCTCTGAAAGAAATCTTCTGAGATTCATCACACGCATCCAACACACGCATTCCATTCTAGTTTCCACCCAGACACAAGTTTGCTTTTGATACCAAGTTTAATATCAAAGCTGTTAAAAATTGTCATCTTTAAATTGTTAGTAATAAATCCTTCACTTTTTAAACCTGACTCTTCTTTGAAATGAAACAGAATGGTGTATATTTGGTTATTGAACAAGCAAAGATTCCATTAAGTCTTCTGTTTAATAAATAATCTTTTGCTATTAATTACATTTCTAAAAATTCAATATTAATCTTTGGATTAAATATAGACCAAGCAGGTTGGTGTATGAACTCGATTATATAAATATCTTGGATATTTAGACATGATAAAAGCTTCATATGCTAATTTGTCTGATCTTCCTCAGGATCGAAGCTGATGGCAAACAGCGTTAAATCCTAGTATGTAGATTGTCTACGCTACAGAACTAAAATTAATGAATTGAATTAATCTGTAAATGGTGTTACATTATGGAATAACCTTAAAAGGGAAATTAAATAAATTGTCAATTAATATATTGAAATAATGTGCCAAATTGAGTGTACTAAATCATTATGAAAATGTAAATTAAATCAATGATCGTGATCGCTCTGGAATTAGGAACAGAAAGAAGTTTCAAATGAATCTGCATGTGTGTCTGACACATGGTAACTGTATATTGTAAATTATTTCTTATGGAAAAGGGGGCAGAAATTATAAGGTGTTTTTCTTCATTCTGCTCCTTTTCATTCAAATTAGATATTTTTGTTGTTATGTATATTTTATTGTTTATATGTTGTGTTTTTATTTTGAATGAAATAAACAAATAAAAAAACGGAATAAATGAAGATTATAACCATTACATTTGTTTATTTTCTCAGAGATGAGTTTCGATATGAACCGGTGCTATTTGAATAAATGCACCAGAATATTTAGTCTTTGTTATTCCAGAGTTTACACAGATGCTTCAAACCAAACTCAGGAGCCGTCCATGCTTGGAGCACTTATGTAAATGGATGATAATGCTCAGTAAAGACTTTTAGAACGTTGGAACGTGCTCTTAAGTGTTTCATGATTTTTTTGCACACTGGGCACGATGCCAGCAGCCTAAAATTATTCATTTATTTTCAGAAAGCCTCTGCACATTGTTCCGTTTGCAGCTGATGCAGCGTTTTGTCAACTCGCCCTTTTGTGCTAAACCTGCCAACATTATCCTTTTGATGCATAATGGTCACTACAGTGGACAGGTACTCAAAATTGTTATTTCTTTTTTTTTGCTATGAAGCACAACTGTTGAAGACTTAATAGTATTTGAGCCCCTCCATGTGGACTTCAGTAAGTCAAGCCAACATGTTTCATGTTCAGAACGCACGTTGTCCACTGAGGTGGACGTGTAATAAATGATTTGTAAATTATTAAATGTTTCAAGAAAATGTGTTGAATTTTTTTCATTCACATCTAAAGATGAATGAAAAAAATTGTTAAAAAATTATGGTTGAAGATTTCATAATTCATGCATCAAAGGGTTATTCTCCACGTTAAGCCTTCAGCTGTCCTCACACACACACACACACACACACACACACACACACACACACACACACACACACACACACACACACACACACACACACACACACACACACACACACACACACACACACACACACACGATGCTCTGCTCTATAAAACCCTCAAATAAGCTTTTTCTGTGTTTATTCATTGTAAAAAGTTTCACTTAAAGACGAGTACCAGGCTTCGGGGGAGACAGGAAATTCTGCAGTGAGGTCACAGAAATATCTGTTTTCTTTATGATGATGTCATTAAAACTCATACTGATAAGATGCTCACATGAGTTACTGTCGGTTCAGCTGCCACAATCATCAGCGACCACGTCTGCTTTGGAAGTCCAGAAGTGAAGTCACATTATACTGTTTACTTGGGGGGGGGGGGGGGGGGGGGGGGGGGGGCTTAAAATCCCACTCTACTCACCTGCAGACACCCAGAATGTTCTAGATCAGGGGTGTCAAACTCATTTTAGCTCAGGGGCCACATTGAGGGAAATCTAGTCCCAAGTGGGCCGGACCGGTAAATTAAAAACAACTTCAGATTGTTTTCTTTGTTTCAATACAATCAATATAAAACAAGGCTGGAGTCTGAGGACAGTGTATCCAAAATAGTACAAGTACAACACCTGAAGTGTACTTGAAAATTTGAAAAAAAAAAAAAAAAAAAATCAATACATAAAAAAAGCATTCCTTAGTGATTCAAAGAGCTTACAGATCACATGGCTAGATCAGTTTCATGCAGCACTTAAAGTATATTTGACTCATTTTACTTTACATCTTTTAGCTTTCACCAGCACATCAATATCAGAAGTCACATCCTGAGTGGCGGCCAACTTCAGGATGGGATTCAAGTTCTTGTGTGAGCCTTGAGCGCAGCTTTGTTTTATTTATACTCATTACAGAGAAAACTTGCTCACAAAGATACGTTTATTTTTCACTCTACATTGTAAAGTAGGAAAAAAAAAAGTTTACACAACCATCTTAAGGGCCGGACTCAACCCGCTTGAGGGCCGGATCTGGCCCGCGGGCCGCATATTTGACACCCCTGTTCTAGATGGAGGAGGAAGACTAGCACCGGCCACTAGGGGGTGCTGTTTTATAGCTTCTACATTACATTTATGCATCTATTTACTACAAATGAGGATGGGATCCTTGAGTGGGAAATTCCATATTAATAATAAAAGAATGACTAACTTGAGAAACCAATTAAATTAATTGTATTTTCCGACTTTGTGGCAGAAATTTCTGCCTCCAATTAAAGAGTCCTGATGTTAGGGGTAATATATAGTCTTGTTCCTTTGTTTAGGGACAAATCAGGGTCACGCATACTTTATAAACACATGTTGAGTACTTTATTGTCAAGATTTGTACACAATAGCACCAGGAACCCGTTTAGAGGTCAACCATATTTAGACCAGTAAACAAGCAGCTCACATCTCAACATTACATGTATAATAGCTGTAAAAAATACATGCAACTTCAGTTATTTACATTTTCTTTTTTATTTTTAGAAATATGGTACAGATTAGCACAGGAGTTACTTTCAAGAAAAATTGGATTTTTTTAGACATTTGTAGACGAATTAAGAGAATAAGTAGATTTGGGTCAATTACATCAAATTAAAACTTTATCAATTAAAAATAATCATGAATTCTCCAGTTTTTACCTGGTGAGAGGCGGGGTTTAACCTGGACGGGTCAAAAGAAAAAAAATCACGGGAAATACAAAAAAAAGGTTTGTTTAGTTTTGGATTTTTGGCTTTAAATTTACAGTTTGAGAAGTTTGAATAAATGCAAACATGAATTAACGCAGATTAAACTCATTAAAGGTGCAAGGAAAGGGGTGTATAAACATTACTTCAACTTGTAGTCAGTGCAAGTGTGTGTGTGTGTGTGTGTGTGTGTGTGTGTGTGTGTGTGTGTGTGTGTGTGTGTGTGTGTGTGTGTGTGTGTGTGTGTGTAGGCATGCAGTATGATAGGAAAATGAGAGGCAATTGCATTTTATTTTATTACACTGGATGTTTCTACAAGCAGAACCTATAAAACAACAGTTTTGTTAGATTGATCACAACATTTCAAATATTCTGCTGCAAAAGTCAATTCAGTTCTGCTGTTACTGAAAACCCAGAGCCAGAAACTCCTCCGCGAGGAGAACCTGTGCTTTCCTGCAGACGTTCTGTCCTCATTAACCGTAAACTTTATGAAAAACTTTATTTTTCCTTCCAGCGGCGAGGTGCTGCAGGTCAAGGTGTGTGGAAGGAGAAACTTTCTGTTGCACACAAAGGTTAAAAAGAACTCCGAGCCTCTTCAGCATTTGCAAATCATTCTTATTTATATAATTCAGGAAGACTTCTTTAGTGGATTCTGTTCAGTGCAGCCTGACACACGAGCTCCTGCTGCGTCGTGAATACCAGCCTGAGTTTTCAGCTCGGTGCTCTGAATGTGTTTTTATCATTTGATGCTCAAACCAGCTGCCTGAGGTTGCCACTCACGTAAAAGCTGCGACATTAGTTCCCGATGAATCCGTGACAATTCTGCAGATGCTTTTCTGAATAACAGAAAATGTGGCGAACGAGGAGTTTTAGTCGCTAAAATATAAAAGCACGTTGGAAGGAGCTGAATCACGTTTTTTCCTAAAGCTGAATGGGAGGAGGAGCTGCGGAGTGTGAAGGACGTCCTGTTTCCTTGTCTTTGGCGCCTGAAGTGGTCGCTTAAAGTGTAATGTAATACACAATGACGAGGTGACTGCCATTAGCCTTCAGAACACAAAATCCCATCATCAGACATGTCATTATGCCTCCGACCTTGCTTTTCCATCCCGTGTTCTCGTTACCGCTCATCCTCCAGGCCTTCCTCGTTGTCTCGCTCGTCATGGGCGGTGATGACCTCTCAGAGGAAGGAAGACGCTTGTTTAACACAGTTCATCACAGATCCCCTGATGCGCCCGCATCCTTCACAGGATTTTTCTTCCAGCAGAGACGAGTCGCCTCCCCACATAGCCCCATCACTTGGCTCCCGTCCTTCCACATTCTCTTGCTTCGATTCATCCGAATCAGCGACAGCAGGCGCTGTGACGGCTGCTGCGGGTCACTGGACCGTTTCTTTGCTGTGTTTGTGTGTGTGTGTGAGATTGGGGGGGGGGGGGGGGGGGGGGGGGCTGGGAGCTAACGAGCAGAAATACAGGAAGAAGGAAGACTCCGGGCAGCGGCGTGACCTTGGCTGAAACCACCAGAACCAGAAGATTAGTTTGATTCAGAAACTCCACATTTGAATAGGAGATGTCAAGTCGAGCAAGCGTTTTGTTCATGAAATGAGTTTTGCATTCAGAGCTGCAACTTCAGTTTTATTTTTCTTCCTCCAAGATGGCGGAATAAAAAAGCAGAACTGGGATAAACAGTAAAAAGAAAATCGGCTCTTTACTGTACACTCGTGCCGTCCTCAGGTTCAGTTTCCATGGATCGGTCTGTTCATCCGTCGGGCTTTAACCACTTCAGATGATCCCTGCTGTGCTCTTTCATCAACAGCTGTCAAATGATTCATTTCAGCTGTGATTTATCTGATCTTCTCTGCAGTTACAGTAATGGCATTTATGTGACTTCCACTGAGAGCAATAAGGTTACGTCCTTAGAGGAATAAATCCTTTGTTGGGAGAAATGGGAATCAACATGTTCTGGTGTTTATTCTACTGGAAGGGAAGCAAAAACAAGTCCCCGTTGTTTGTCCATCAGTTCTTCTGTAATATTAGAAAACTTTAACTTTCTGTTGGTCTAAAGAAGATTTGTAGTTAGTGTAACGTGATGGAGGAGCTATTCCACTGAAGGTTATTTACCCTCTCTCCACAGATGCCTCTGACACAGAACTAGTCTGCATGAGATATGGCCTCAAGGTCTCATGCATTTGCTTCTAACCTGCTTATTTCCAGCTTAACAGAAGAATGAAGAATGGACTCTCTCCTTTTAATAAATCAAAGAACTCTATTTTAATAAAGCTAATCAAACAAAGTGTTAGTCAATAATAAGATGTGGCCAATCTGTGAAATCAAAATATTAATTACTTTATTATAATCCTATAGAATATAATAAGTGATATGACTTTAAATGTTTCCACTAGGACTGATCTCACGTAGCGCTAAGACATGACACATCGCTTTACTGATCCAATCAGAATCTGCCAGATCTGACGGAGGCGTGGTTTTGGTGGTGTTTGGTAAATCTGTCATCTTTTCATTCGACCGTAAACCAAAACATCTGAAGTATAAAACTATGCCCACGTCATCTTTAACGCCAGTTCAAAGCGTTCTAGAGAAGTTGTCGGAGTGGCCAATCCGTAACTTTCCTCTTCAGCCGAAAGAACCAACGACAAGCTGGATAAAACCTGTTGCTGTTCCACCTGCTGCAATGGTTCCTTTCAGAATAAAAGCTGAACCATCACAACCCAGGTTTGGGTCTCACTAGATGCCAACAAACTGTCGTGACCCGGAAGTATCTCAAGACTGGTGGTCAGCTGCCGCGGCTGTTTCTACAGGCTTCGGCTCCATAAAGGTCAAGCTGGACCTCTACACCTCCTGATCTAACGGGGACTTCCGCTAAGGGTATGTAGACCGACAGAATGGCGTTGAAGGTGTTTATGAATCTCCTAACCAAAGCTTAGCGTGAAGACATCACCTTCATTTCCCATCAGAACTAATCGCTTCTCCGGATTTGCTGGTTCTGAACAACATTCCACACTACACCATTCTCCATCTCATTCACCTTAGTTACACCATACATTTAGTGTTAGAGTTAGTCTAGTTTTAATTTGTTTAGTAATAAATCTTCAAACTTTTAAACTTGACTCTCTCTTCTGTTGTCTCTGAGTGAATACGAGGCTGTTACATAATCCCTGCAATAAAAAGTTCCAATCTTCTGGTTAAACAGTACCCGCAGATCCATGAGGTTGATTTCATATTTACTATGGAATCTTACAGTGGCCCTGAAGTGCAAACCACAACAACAAAACACAAACCGGAAAAGGTTACCAATGCTGCAACAACAGGCATCACTGATTGGATGATGGATCCGTTGGCCTTTTGAACCGGAAGTTGTTCTGCCGAACGTGGTTATGTGGGTTAGGGTTATTCAAATTGAAAAATTGAAACACTTAAATGCAGCAGTAGAGCCCTGCGCGGGACTGTTTTCTTCATCCCGCTCCCGCTGAATTTCTGACCATTACCGCCCGCACCCGCAGCGTGCATGTCTACTCCCGCCCGCAACCGCAAAACTCGGAGAAATTATTACCTCACAATAAAAGAGATGTATTGAATTTGCATCCTCAACATGTCATTTTATAGGCTATACCAGGGATCGGCAACCCGCGGCGCTTCCATCCATCTGATGCGGCTCTCTGTGCTTGTAAAATAATGAATGGATATTTAAATAAAATGCTTTATATTTTACTGCATTAATTTTACATCTGTAAGCCAATTCTAAATGTAAAGATTGTCTGCGTAAACCTGAACAGGCCCAACCCGGTCTACTGTGAGACCGGGTTGACGGGCCACGCTTGTGCGTAATCATAGGCGCTTTCTGAGCTGAAGAGGATGTGAGATTCTGGGACTCTCCTCAGACGGCTCCTGGATGCGTCGCCACATTGGAGACAGGAACAAGCGCTATTCAGCCAAAGTTTCATAATCAGGGAACATTTTCTAAGTGACAAGTCTCTCTGAGAGACCGGGTTTGGAAAACACTCGCTTCAGTGGGAGGAATCTTCCCGCATGCGCTCTGGTTCTGCGACGCGCTCCAAGCCCCTCTACACATCTTCAGCTCGCTGTGCACATATGCGCTGACAGCGAGCTGCGCTGAGCAGTGTCCAGCTCAGATGTTCAGATGGGAATCTTGTCTTGAGCGATTTAGCTACATCTGCGATGTGCGTAGAATAAAATGTCAGTTTGTCTGCATGCGTCGGGGTAATTCTTTCTATTCTTTCTCCGTCAAAATAAACCGTCAAATACGGGAACTGTCCGGTCAACACAAGCCCTGCTTTTAACTGTTTTGTTTTCTTGTGAAAATTGTTGGAAAGAGATAACATTTAACTTGATTAACACCAGAGCCAGTGCACCGTCATCTCCGTGACTGTAAACGAGGGAAAAACAAATTGATCGGATCCTGCACGTCTTTTAACACATTGGTCAGGATTGACGCACTTTGTTTTCATTTAGTTGGTTAAAAAAAGTCGGGCTCGGGTCGGGCCAGAGAATCCTGAAAACCTTTTCGGACCGGGTGGGGCTGGGGCTCCACCCCCTTGGGCCGGGCCGGACACGGGCTCAGATTTTAGGCCCGTGCAGGGCTCCACCCACAATCCTGAGCTGCACCATTTTGTCCGTACCCTGCACAGATGTTCCTGTCCATGATGGCAGCCACGTGGTTGTGGCGTTCCATGTGAGCTTTCCCTGCCAGCATCTCACACCCTGCAGTTATGTGTTGGGTTGTCTCAGGGGCCTCTTTGCACAGCCTCCACCCTGGGTCTTGTCTGGTGTGGTAGATCTCGGTCGGCGTGTGTGTGTGTGTGTGTGTGTGTGTGTGTGTGTGTGTGTGTGTAGTACAAATTTAAACATACATTTTAAGTGCTTGGCCTCTGTACTTTCGTGAACAGTGACAGGAGGGTTTGGGGCAGCTGGGGCAGTGATATTAAATCATTTAGATAATGTGCTGACCGGGGGGTGGGGGGGGGTGGGGGGGTGGAATAACAGCAGCAGGAGGAGAGGATGTGACTGGACAGTTAATGCTGCACGCACACACACACACACACACACAGATTATTCGTCTCCAGCCTCGGGACACATTTACTGCTCGTCTCTCAGGTGGAAAGGTCTCCGTTTGGACACGCCGGTTATTTAGCAACACGATGAGTCTGTGTTACAGAAATGATATCATGGAATTACAAAAGATCTGAGGCGTTCAAAAACACCTCGCAAATTAGTACAAAGATAGTTCCTGTTCCAACATTTGCAGCTGATGCACAAACACAAGTGAAAAACTCAATTTTCTGTTTAAATTCATTATTTCATATTATTTCATGCAACCCTTAAAGAACTGACATTAACATGAAGATGCTTCTTATTACTTATTTATAATAAAAAGGATAAAGGGTGAAATGTTAATTATTAATCAGGACTTATATCATTAATTTATAAAACTATAAAAACTTTCTTTTATGAATAGTTTATAAGGTTGATGCTTTGCTGCTGCTGCTGCTTTTTTATGATTATACTTTATGATGATGTGATTTAGCAACTTCAGTCATTCAGAAAGCAAAAATCCTCAGTCACCTGTTAATTTGTAAACATTACATTTTTTTTTGCATATAAATTCGACTTTAAGTGCATCAGAAATTGCAGATCCAGATGCTAATACACCGTTTATCCGAAAGAAAAACAGTGCTGGTGTGTTGAGGTGTGGTTTTGACTCAGGCCCCTGATTTCCTCACAAGCAGCAGATCAGTGGTGTCCAACCCTGGTCCTCTAGGAGCCTGATTCAGCATGTTTTAGTGGTTTCCTTACTCCAACACAGGCAGTGAAGTGGCTGAATTAGCTGTTCAGAAGGTCATGAAGCGCTGCAGACGACTGGAAGGACCTGCCTAACACTGTTAATGTGGAGGAGCAGCAGCTTTATCTAGAGTCCCTTCTGGATGTCCAAGCTCCTCACCTCATCTCTAAGGCTGAGCCTGGCCTTCATCCTTTCATCAACCGTGAATGAGACCATGTGACACGTAAACCCTCCTGACCCAGAGTCGGAAATCCATTAAAGGTGCAGAGGTTGCATGACTCAAGATTTAAAAAATCAAGCTCACCTATGGAGGACATCACTATTATTATTTTTATCTCACTTCTTACCACCGTGCTCACATGGACCTCCGTGGCAGCTCTGTGAACATCTCTCGTTTCCCTTCCTCTCTGCTGGTTGGATCAGCTTTCTCGTCCGCCGTCTCCCCAGCATGTTCGGCTTAACACCTCTCTCTGCCTGAAGCGCCGTTCCCCTGCTAATGTTGTTCACCTCGACAAATGAGCCTGTGGCTCAGCCACCTACCAGCCACTACCTCCCCAACACGCTCACTCTCCTCAGGTTAGCAATAATAACCCTCAAGTTGTTCATTCTCCTGCAGCCACAGCCCTCTGCTCATTCTCCGACCTGCACTACGTTTACAGTTATCCATGGCAAATCTGTGTATTTGCACGGATTTATGCTTTTAGTCTGCTTCAGCTTCACGGATAACTCGACACTCTGAAGTGAAGTGAAACCTGACGCTTATAGAGAAGTGTTAAAAGAAAGCTGTGCACCCGTTATTTAGCAGAAATTACCTTTGTCTCAATTTTCTGCAAAAAGCCAGTGTTTACGCTCTTTGCACAGAAGACCTGCACCGCTAAATCCCGAGTCTTATTTATGAGCAGATCTGCAGAAAGTGTTTTGAACAGAATCATTAAATTCTACCTGTTAATAATGAAAACTGTGAAACTGTGACCGAGGGTCTCCTGCATCGGCCAGGATTCGTGAATTGTATTAAAATGCTGGTAGGTTAGATTAATAGCATAGATTTTTAGTCATATGCACAGTGCCAAGTCAAAACACGAGTCAGTTATTTTTTCAAGTCATTTGCATCCAGTTAATTCAAACCAGCTGTGATTTAATCAAACTCAGATAATAAAATGACAATTAGTGAAGTTGTCCTCTCTTGTTTTAAAGGTGTGGATCACTGAAAATCCATTTTTTAATACTTGTTTCTGATTCTAACAGGTCGCTCTCGAGTGTTTCATGCAGGCTGAACATGAAAATAGTCTCCTACACCTATCACCTGCATCAGCTTCTGGCAGAAAACAGACGGAGAAACTCTAGGATTAGAAAATCCTGACAGATCTACGTCACACTGTCACTAACATTCACGGACTCGCCCATCTTGACTCACGACGGGGAAGGCTGTTGTTGGTTTAGCGTCCAGGAAACAGCAGAGAGCGTCTCAGCTAGTAGAAGCTAACTGTCAGCATTAGCAACATATTTATTTTTTTATCAAATATTTTTATTGTGTGGAAGCATTTCTAAACACCCGATACTGACTAGCTAGCATAAATGTTTTTTTTATTAACTTTATTAGTAAAACTGGGTATCGTACATAGCATCGTAATAAAGCACTAGAGCACAAACAAACAAAGGGGCCAAAGTAATAAAACAGTGTTCAAAATTAAGAATTGAGCACAATCGCAGAATAAATGGGGTAGGGAGGAAAAAAATGTACCGTAATTTCTGGACTATAGAGCGCACCTCAATATAAGCCGCACCGGGCTAAAAGCCGCAGATGTCTACTGAATCAACACGTTCTCACTCCCAGCAAGTCAAAAACAAACGCTTGGTCAGCCACCCTCCGCCTCAGACCCCTGATGCCAAAAGTGCCCTTTTTCATTAATTAGGGTTTTTTCCCTTTTCTGACTGCAGATCCCAATGCAGCGTTACACTGACACGATGGGATGTCCGCAGCCAGGGCACCAAACCAGCTCATTGTACCTCACCCTGACCTTATCCTCTTATTTAACCTTCCCCTCACCCCTATCCTAACCTTAACCATCTTGCTAGCGAACACGTCAGTGATGTGTTGGTCGCTCTAAAAGCCGGCTCTATGAAGTGAACGGCGGGAGCCGCCTCGTCATTGGTCGAGTTTGGACTGAGCCAACGCGAGGGGGAGGTTTCATCTACCACGGTGGAGGTTAAAAGTAGAGGGTATGTGTAACCTCCCCCTCGCCAGATGGTATGTTCTAACGTTCCCCTTGGGCGGCAAATATGACAATTCACAGTGTGCATGGGAAACAAACGCTTGATCACAGTGAGAGTAACGTTTTAGGTAGCAAGAGGGTTAAGGTGAGGATGAGGGAGAGGGGAAGGTTATAAATAGTAAACGTTAAGGTTTAGGTGCGGTTAAATGAGCTGGTTCTGTGCCGCATCAGCGAATATCCCATCACGTCAGTTTTACGCTGCATTGGGATCTGCACTCGGAAAAGAGAAAAACCCCTTTTTACACATAAGTAACGAAAAACGGCACTTTTGGCGTCAGGGGTCTGACGTGGAGGGTGGCTGACCAAGAGTTTGTTTTTGACGCGCTGGGAGTGAGAACGTGTTGACTGAATTGAAAACGTAGTTTAACTGGACATAACTGAACTGATCAGTATCAAACAAAACAGAACAGTTATTGATTAGTTTATTCATCGTCCTCCTGCGCACTGAAACCACTGAAGTCATCTTCTTCAGTGTCGGAGTTGAACAGCCTCAGAAGAGCTTCGTCACACACCTTTTCTGTGGCTATGTCGTCATCCCCGGGGGAAGCTGGGAAAACAAGCAGCGCCGTTTTACTGTGAAAAAAATCCTCCTGGACGCTTTCCGTAGCGCTCCTTTAACCATTCCTGCTTTAGACTTTCCAGCATCCATCCCTTCTGGTTGACTAAAGCTGCACCTCATTGTAAACCGCATGGTTCAAAGCGTGGGAAAAAGTAGAGGCTTTAGTATTTAGTACGGGAAATACGGTATTACCAATGATTCAAGTCATATTTTTCAAATAAGTTCCAAGTTTTATGGCTTTTAAATTCTCTGAGTTTTTGATAAAATCTGCATATTTCTTAAGTTCACAGATGAAAACAGGTAAAAGAGGATTGACGTGGGTATATTTACATTTATGAATATAACTGTTACGTTAGCAACTCCACCATAGAGCAGAACTCCTCCGGGATTGTGTTATTTGTAAAACATCAACATTGTACAGCAAACATAGTCAGTGGTAGAATCATGTTGTTAGCCAATCAGAGGAGAGATGTCCAAATATCAGGAAGTAAGACTCCAAATCCTGTCATCTGAAGCTCTCCTCTGATCTGGCAATCTTCTAGAGCCACAAACAGGTGCAACAGGTATGACTTACAAATCAAATCAAAGACACTTTATTAATCCCAGAGGGAAATTAGTTTCAGTACACACAATTCAGAGATCAGACATACATGGGCAAGACACATGACAAGAATTGGTGACTGTGGTCATTCGCAACCCTGAGTCGCGCTACCTTAATGGAGATAAGAGGGTTACATGAGAAATTGATTCATTAGGCATTCATTCCTACTAGAGACCACTGTGAATGTATTTGCAGCGTCATGAATGTCCGGTTTTTGACCTAAAGGTCATGCTCTGCTGCGTCTGCTCGAGTGGAGACATAATGTCTCTGACACAGGAATAATCTACATGAGATAGTGGCCAAGGCCTTTCATGCACTCTGCTCATCTGAACTGCTTCACCTCTTTACAACTCAAGACGAAGACGAAGAACTCTCTTTTGATAAACACATAATCAACAACTTTGTTATTACCGATAATACTGTGAGCCTAATGTTCAGTCAATCTGTGAAATGACAATGCTAGTACTTGATATTATAATCCTGTGATCAGTAGTATTTTATGAGTTATTATAATCCTGGACATTTGCACTAGACACAGATGACACGTAACGCTAAAGTCACACAACACATTTCCTTTTGTCTGATCCAATCAGAACCTTCGTTTCTGGCTGAGCGTGGTTTTCTGTGGTGTTTGTATAAACCCTCTTTTTCATGTCAAATTCTGATTCGCCAGTAAACCAAAATATAACAATCATAAAAACTATCCCACGCCACCTTTTCTTTAGTTCTAAGTGTTCTAGAGAAGTCTCGGACCCTCCATCCGGACTTCCTCTTCAGCCATAAAGAACTTCGACAAGCTGGATAAAATCTGTTGCACGTTACACCTGACCGCAACGGTTCCTTCAGAATAAAAGCTGAACCTCACGACCCCTTCAGGGTCTCGGAGACGCCAGTGGTAACCTGTCATGACCTGGAAGCATTCCAAGACTGGTTTGGTCGGCACCGCTGCTTTTCTACCGGCTTCGGTACCAAGGAGGGTCCACGGACCTCGACATTCTGGACCTAAACGGAGGCTTCCCCTGGGGTACGTAGACCGACAGATGGCGTTTCATGTGTGTTATAAATCTCCTACTAAAGCTTAGAGCGAAACATTCACTCCCACTCAGAACTACATGCTCCTCCGGATCTGCTGGTTCTGATAATAACATTCCACACACACACACCATCATCTCTCTCACGTCTCACTCCACCTTAGTCCATCAGTACAGAGTGTTAAAGTTAGTCTTGTTTAAGTTGTGTAGAAATAAATGTATTAACTATTATAACCCTGACTCTCTCTCTTTCCTCGGAGTTAATACGAAGTGTCGCTTAATCCCTGCAATAAAAAGTTCTGATCTTCTGGTTAAAATAGCCAAAGATCCATCAGACTGATATTTCATATTTCTATGGAATCTCACATTTTATGGTTCATAAGTAAGATGTAAACTACCCATCGTTACATATTAATAAAGGAACCTCCTTTAAACTGTAATTTTTTTTGTCTTTGGGTTGTGTCATGGCGGTGATTTAGCTTAGCCAAACATAAACGTTATCCTAAAGCTTGGATTCTAACCACTTAGAAAATCACGTAAAACTAACAAATGTTGAAGTCTCAGGATGTTTCTTACACTAAACCAAAGTTTGAAGCCTTTTAATCTCACAGCAGGGTGACAGGGTTACAGGAAGTAACTCAGTGCAACAAGTTTAGTGAAGAACCTCGGCTCTCCAGAATAAATCTGCAGCATGGAAACACACTGAGCTCCTTTCTCTTGTGCTTCCTAGCATCTGCAGAGCTTCCGACTCACACAGCATTATGAATTGGCTGACACCGACATGCCACCGCCCCCCCAACCCCCTCCCTTTGAGTTAATTAACAAGTGTACCTCTGATAGCAAGTGATGTTCAGCACAGCGTGTTTGTGAGAGGAGACGGATGACATTACAGGCTCTGTGATGCAACACATCAAAGCAAATGAGGCGGGGGGCATCCAAGCCGTCTCCATCTGTAAACTCAAAGCCACGTGCGTCTCTGTCCCAGCAGTCCTGACAGGACTCCTGCCGTATTTATGATCCCAACCTTGGCAACATCAGCAGATTTCCAGCAGCTACAGCTTATTACTCCTCATGTCTATTATTCATCACACTCAAAATGATAATTGCTTGTAAAACCCAAAAGCTTCGGCGACAGGAATCCTTTCCCTCCGTGCATCACAGAGACATTACTTATTCATATATACTAAATAAACCTGCAAGCGTGTCAGGAATAGGATTCTTTTTATTATTAAGGGCAGCAACTCAGCTCGTTTCCTTTATTATTATTCTAAAGTCCAATGAACTTGGATGAGGATCAGCACCTCCAAATCTGAGACCACGGTTCTCGACCGGAAAAGGGTGGCTTGCCAACTCCGGGTCGGGGGAGAGGTCCTACCTCAAGTGGAGGAGTTTAAGTATCTCGGGGTCTTGTTCACGAGTGAGGGTAGGAGGGATCGGGAGATCGACAGGCGGATTGGTTCGGCGTCTGCAGTGATGCGGACGCTGAGCCGATCTGTCGTGGTGAAGAGGGAGCTGAGCCAGAAAGCCAGGCTCTCGATTTACCGGTCGATCTACGTCCCAATCCTCACCTATGGTCATGAGCTTTGGGTAATGACCGAAAGAACGAGATCGCAGATACAAGCGGCCGAAATGAGTTTCCTCCGTAGGGTGGCCGGGCTCAGCCTTAGAGATAGGGTGAGGAGCTCGGACATTCGGGAGGGACTCGGAGTAGAACCGCTGCTCCTCCGGATCGAAAGGAGCCAGCTGAGGTGGTTTGGGCATCTGGTCAGGATGCCTCCTGGACGCCTCCCCGGGGAGGTGTTTCGGGCATGTCCTGCCGGCAGGAGGCCCCCGGGTCGACCCAGGACACGTTGGAGAGGTTACATCTCCAATCTGGTCCGGGAACGCCTTGGGGTCCTGCCGGAGGAGCTGGTGGAGGTGGCCGGGGAGAGGACGGTCTGGAGCCCCCTAGTTGGGATGCTGCCCCCACGACCCGGACCCGGATAAGCGGAGGAAGACGACGACAACGACGACCAATGAACTTGTTCTGATGCTGCATTAATTAATTTTCTTGGATCGGATTAATCGATGTAAGGTGAGAAATGGTAATCAGAACATCTCACTCTCAGAGAACTGTCAACACT
This sequence comes from Nothobranchius furzeri, assembly GCF_043380555.1. Lineage (NCBI taxonomy): Eukaryota > Metazoa > Chordata > Actinopteri > Cyprinodontiformes > Nothobranchiidae > Nothobranchius > Nothobranchius furzeri. Next base: position 85,338,258 of record NC_091744.1, read on the forward strand.
TGCAGTTTCCTTTTCACATTTGGGCTCGTTCTCACGTGCTGCTGTTGTGGTTATTCGCTCTGAAAACTCATATTTCTGCAGCAGCAGGAGGTCGCTGCTGTCTTGGTTATTATAATGAACTCAATGTTCAGGTTGTTTCTTTGGTTCTGAATTAAAATGAGCAGCACCATCACCCACCCACCCACCCACACCCCCTGCCTGTGCACCTTTTCCTTCAGCGCAGTCGTCTGACTTCCTCTTTGTTCCTGAGTCTTATGGAGGAGGGTGCAATAACTCAAATAAGTGTTTTATTTCCAAACACATATAAAGAAATCAGGTTTGGTAGGAGGACTGTCTCATGGCATTATCATTTTAACTCATTGCAGTGAAGTCCTACTTGTACCAGACATCTCTGCACATTTCAGGTATTTTGTGTGATTTTCATCAATAACTGATTCAGAACGTTAAAACAAAGCCGTTTTCAAAGTTTTAATACGTTTGGAATACAACGAAGATTTGGGGGTTTGTTACAACCCGGCCTTTCGTGGTCATTTTTGTTGATCTCTTTTTCTTTGCCCTGCGTGTTTTTGCTGCGGAGCTGCGAGGGAGGATCGACTTCTGCCACACTGCTGACAGGAGCTGTTCTTCAGCACCACGCCTCCACCTTGCAGCCTGAGCCCACCTCATCCCGCACTACCTGACTTCGCCTTCAATCGCCAGCTGAAAGGAATCTCAATCAGCGGCTGAAGGAGAACACTAAGAGCGTATAAAGCCTTTTGGAGCCGTTTCTCAGGGATAGACCCAAGCCTCCATTTCTCTGGCCTGTTGTCTCCTCAGCAGACTTTTGGATCATCCGAGTGTTTGTCATGAACCGGTGTAACGTTGTGGGGGGAGACCCTGCTGGAGAGGCAGGCGTGTCCCTCATCAGGTTTATCATCAAGGTTTGGGGGGGGGGGGGGGCTTGTTAAAAAGGTCCTGTTAATAGGCACAGATCCCAGTTAAAAGGGTTTTGTTTGTGTATTGAACCGTTCGAGGCTGAACGTCCCCTGTCGGGGACTAGAGCCCCAAAGGGCTTTAAAGGGGGGGGGGGGGGGGGGGGGGGGGGGGGGGGGGGCAGTTTGGACACAGAGGTGTTAGGTGTATCTGACAGAAAACAAAATAAATCCTGTTTTTCCCCGTGCCACACGTCCTCCATGTTACCCCAGGTATAAACACCTGGGCCGTAACAAGGCTCATATCAATAAATTTGACTTAAAATGTCTAATTTGTAGGTTTTTGTAACAAAATAATGTTGGGCTCCTTTAACCCTTTAAAGCCTGTAATATGAAATGATAATATTTTTTAAAAATCTAGTTTTTAAATTGAACAACTGATTTAAAAATGAGTATTAACGATCCATTTGATTGAATTGATTAACAATGTAAATTACAACAGTAACTAAGTAAAGTTGGTGCTTGCCATCTATAAATCCTCCACCAGGGGGCAGTAGACATTAATGAGAGAGGATGTAGCAGGTTTCTGAAGGTACTAATCCTGATGCTCCATCTGGATGCGTTAAGGCCAGAAGAAGTTTTATGAAAATCTGAGACAGTAATCTGAGGGATTAAAAGCTCCAGAAACACATAAGAGGAATGAGTGGTCCATGGTGACAGTTTTAACATTATTATCAAACAGATCTGAGATTTTCCTCCATTTAACTAAACTTTTTCTTCTAACGGTCAGGCAGGTTAAATTGTTAATTTCCATGTTTTACAAAGCTTGACTCACTTGTTTAAATATATTAATATGTTAAATTGCAAAAAAATAAATAAATACATAGTCATTTAATTATAAGAATTCTTTTAATTTTATTGATATTAAATCAAATCCAGTGTTTACAGTAGAACGGTTCCAGTTGTATGATTTTATGTTAACAAAAATATGCAGTGTACCAGTTGCATTGGCGTTAAAATGAGAATATTAATGTTCATTTGAGCATTTTAAAGAAGATGGGGTTAATTTTCTTTATTTTGAGGTTCTACCTTCCCCTACCACACACTACCCTTTGTTGCTGGTTTGGAAGCAGCAGATTCTGGTTCTGGAGGAGTCTCTGAGCTGGATTATTCCTGCCTGACGGGGCTGCTTTGCCTACAGCTGAGAGCAGCTGATGGGTAAGGGAATGGTAAAAGGAGATAAGGCCATAAGAGCAGGGCCTCGGAGGAGAGGATAGACTCATATTTAAGGCTAATAGTCATCTGTGAGAAAACTGAAGGAAAACGGTGTAACGAGTTACTGATGATGCATAGATGCAGAGCTAAGACAAAAAAAAACACTGTGACACAAAGCTGTGCTGATAAAGTCTTGGGGATAATCAGAAATGCTTAATTTTTTACACTTTTGTGGATATTTTCCTGACTCACCCTGAATAAGACTCAGGCCCTGTCCACACGTAGCCAGGGATCTGCCAAAACGTAGATATTTTTCTACGTTTTGGCCCGTCATCCACACGAAAACAGAGTTTTTTCACACGAAAACGGATCTTTTTAAAAACTCCGGCCAAAGTGAAGATCTGCGTTTTCTCCGTTTTGGGTGTCTGCGTGTGGACGGACAAAACCGGAGATTTAAGGTCTGCAACGTCACTTTCCGTGACAAAGAAATGCTGACATCACGTGTGCGACCTGTGTTTACACTAGCCGACAGCATGGATGCCCTCAGAGCTGCGCTCTGTCACTACCCGATCCATCAATTGTCCAAGCGCTTTCTGCTTGTTTGTGTTTGCAAGCGGACTTACTGCTCCTTGCAGAAGACCACAGACGAAGGACGAGGTTAAGAACGGGGAAGTACTGCCGCCTACAGGTCTGGCATGTCCTTAACAACGTACTTATCCGGGTACGTGTGGACAGAGTTTGTTTTTAAAACGCGGTGGTGTGGATGCAAGTTTTTGGAGGGAAGGATATTCGTTTTTAAAAAAACCCGGCTACGTGTGGACTAGGCCTTAGTCTTCTGTGTTTTTTTTCCTTTTCTTTGACGATATTTTCTGCTAACGAGTGAATTTTGAGTTGGTAGAAATGTGATTTCAACCATCCATCCATTCTTTTACTCGTATCCAGAGTCAGCAACAGCCTACTTCCCTCTCCCCAGCCACTTGGGCCAGCTCCTCGTCCCCTGGCCAGCCGAGAGACATAGTCCCTCTAGTGTGTCCTGGGTCTCCCTTTAGGTCTCCTCCCAGTTGCACGCCCGGAAAAACTCACCAGGAGGCATCCTAATCGGAAGCCCGAGCCACCTCGACTGGCTCCTCTCGATGTGATTTCACTTAAAACAAAAGTCTCACGTAAACAAAGCTTTGGTGACATTTATATTCCGATCCACGGCTGCCCCCGTTGTGTGAAACAACAGCAACAAAAACAGGATTTCCTAAACACATTTCACCTTCTGATAATGTGACAAGAGCGCTGTCAGCTGAAGAAGCTCACGAGCATTTTAAATGTCACAGTTCTTCTAAAGCAAAGAAAGGCGTTGTTAGAGTGTAAAAAACAAAGTCTCTGTGTCCGTACATGGCCCACATAAATAAAGGTTAAAAATGAGGCGCAGCCTTGAGTCTTGTAATGTATGGGGCACGTCCTTTTTCATTCTGCCCCGCATCTTATAGCCTCAGCCTTTGCAGTCCAGCCATCGGTCAACCGTGACCTACCGGTGGCACGAATGAGGCAACATGCCAAATCCTGCAGGAGGAAGACGTGGATGGAAAGAGAAAGAAAAGAAGTGAGCTGAAGTGAAAGGAAGAATAACAGAATAGCAGATGCAGGGATGAATAGATGACAAAGGGATATGGGAAGGAGGATAAAACAGGAAAAGCAGTAAAAAGTTTACATGTAATCCTCCTGATCTGTTTAGCTTCTCAAATCTGAACTTTTACACAGATTCCAACCTTCAGCGTATTCTACACATCAGAAAACTGGTTTAACAACAGGTGCAGCTGTTCCATGCTGTAGTTCTTTTTTAAAACACAGAACAGTTTTGTCTACCTGTTTTCCCGCTACGGTTCGTTTGCAGATCGGGTAATATTGTTTATGTGGGACTGGAAGGATAGTGAGGAGTCGAGGATGACACCCAGACTCTTGACCTGAGGGGAGGGGGAAACTAAGGAGTTGTCGACAGGAAGTGTAAAGCTGTGGATTTTGGATAGTAAGGATTTAGTGCCAAAAAGTAACATTTCTGTTTTATCACTGTTAAGTTTGAGAAAGTTTGATGTGAACCAGTCTTTGATTTCAGATAAAAAATTGGTGAGGGAGGAAGGAGGAAGTGAAGAGGAGGGTTTGGAGGATACATAGAGCTGGGTGTCATCCGCGTAACAATGAAAATGGATGTCAAATTTGCGGAAAATATGTCCCAGGGGAAGAAGGTAAGTGATGAAAAGAAGTGGACCGAGAACAGAGCCTTGAGGGACACCGGTAGCAGCAGGGAATGGACGGGAAGTGAAGGATTTGAGTTGAATAAACTGAGTACGGCCAGAGGGATATGAACGGAACCAATCAAGCGGGGTATGAGAAATGCCAAGGAAGACAATCTATGGAGGAGGATGGTGTGAGAGATGGTATCGAAGGCTGAACTCAAGTGGAGGAGGATGAGGATGGAGAGCAGTCCAGCATCGGCAGAAGTGAGGAAGTCGTTAGTGATTTTTATGAGTGCAGTTTCTGTACTGTGGCCAGGGCGAAGACCAGACTGGAAGGGCTCATAGAGGCTATTGAGGGTGAGATGAGCATGGAGTTGAACAGAGATTATTTTTTACAGGATTTTTGAAAGAAAGAGAAGATTTGAGATGGGACAGAAGGCACAAATAGAAAGTGTTAAATCCACTGGGTGAACTGGGACCCACAGTTGATAAAACTGCAGGTTTGTTACCAGCTACCCGCGTCTACTATTCATCTACTGCTGTTCTTCTCATTCAGAATAGTGAAACCTGCCAGCGTAGAGCCACGTGCAAAGCGCTGATCTCAACCTTTCCCTTATTCACACACAATAAGGGACACGCTATTTCGACCCCAACCCTCCTAATGCACATGCTCGAGGACATGACCATACACCGGAGGTACACTTGTTGGATCATATTACTTTCTATGTAATACAGCCTCGCTCGCCCTATTCATGCTATAATAATACAAGGTGCTTCAGATTCAAGGGCAACACATTTGATCCAGTAGACGTTGTGGCTGGCTTTGGCTACAGTCTGTTAGGGTGAACGACTAAATGAAGAACAAGCAACATGGCAGATGACAAGGACATGAAATGTCAGCCTGTCTTCTATAATACAGCGTTTAGGCAGAGAAAACATGGCAACGTTCCCAACAGGCCGTGATGTTTCAGCTCAGACTGGCTGATGCTGTGAACTTTTCCATGAAGGACGTGTGACGCTGGTTTAAATCTCCAGGAACCCATCTTCACTTCTCTTCCATCACTGACCGTGTACACCAAGTAAGACATAAAGTAATTAGCTTTGTAAGCAAAAGGTAGGGCATCACCCGAATGGAGTTGGCACCTCTTGAGACTAGCAGCTAAAGGGTGTCCACAGCAGGCAGCTGGAGGTTTTCAGATCCCATCAGAGAGACTACAGTAGGAGCATGCTGCTACCCGATATCCCGGTGGAATTGGCCTCTCCCCTGGAGGAAGAGAGCTGTGTTTGCAGAACTAATGGCAGAGTGACCAAGCTCTGTGTGAATGCAAAGTGGGTGCCTGCTGGGGATGGCTGCAGACAATTCAGCTGCCAATCCCTCTGCAAAGCCTCTGAGCTCTGTGGCATCACAGGGCCAGATGGAGACGGAGCACAGGAACACAACGGATGCAAGAAGAAATACCAACAGACAACTGGATTGGCTGGATGGGAAAGCTATTCTTTTAATTGGTCCATAACACAATCATTATGCACATCTCTAAAATTCCTATTGCCTTGCAGACTCCCTGACAGAGTTATGAAGACAAGCCAGGAAGTGCAGACACTCTCATACAATAACAGCGATGAAAACACAAACACTTCCTGTTTCGGAGTAGCCCTTTGCATCCTCCCTCCCCAGCAGTCTGTTTCTCTTCAGTGACATGACACCCTGCCTCGGATTCCCAGACAAGCGCTCATTCTGTCAATCAGCTGTAATGCCTTCAAGACAACCGCTGTCTGCTCCACGTCTCACTCCACTCCAGTTTCTCGCTCGCACTGAGATGTCGACACAAAGAATCTCTTCGTTCGCTGCATCCGTCCATCTTTATTTTAATCCCTGCTGTCCTCTCTCTTCTGTCATTTGGAGACGAATGTTTTCGTTGATGAAAGGAGTTTGTTGGCATCTGCTACATGTTGTTGCAGTGATCCTGTTTCTTTGCCCCATTTTTAGAGAAATAAGCTCAAATCATCGAAAATTTCTGAATGAAAAATGCAGAAGCTTTTCTACTGAAGTGCAAATGTAATTCAGCATCACGGCTGGCAAAACTCGAGCGCTTCACCTTCTAACAAGTTTCACTGGAACAACATTCTGTGCAACTGGATTCTGGATCTGTTAGCTCACATCTGAACTAAAGTCTGTGCCTGGAAGTTTAGCTCCTCTGCGCTGGAGGACGCCATTATGGCTCATTAACCTCTTCTGCCAGTGTTACGAAGATGAGGGGCCCTGGAGGAAGAGGAGCGGACCCAGCAGAGAACAACCTGACCTGGGCAGATGGCAACCCACAACCCCCTGAGGTGAGATGGAGGGAGGGAGAGGGGAGGTGAAGGGAACATGTGTGGGATGTATAAAGAGGTGGTGATGGGGGTTAAAAAGACAAAAATGCAACTCAAGGATGCTTGCTTGGTGTGTTTCTGGTTATTTTATTATTGAATTCATCTGTTAGTGCTGCTTTTCTGCAGCCATGGTTTCCCATAGCTCCTCTGATTCTGTTCTCAAAGGCAGCGTACCTGTAATTACCACAGCTGCACATCGTTAGTAATCATCCAGCCGGTCCTTGGGTTCTCCCAGTTCCTAATCCCTGTTATTCCCAGTCCCTGGTGTTCCTTTCATTAATCCATTTCTAATTTTGCCTCCCCCTCGGAGTCCTAATCCCAACGCCACATATGCAAGACTTCAAAGATCAGTCAGAATCATTAGCAAATATAATAACAGAGTCAAATCCTTAACATGTGTGAAATCTCCTGATGAGGACATCAGTACTACAGAATAAGTTTGCAAGCGTCGCTTGAATCCTGCCCTCATGTCGGCGCTTTAAGTGTTAAAACAATTAGCTGTAGCACGGCACCAGCTAAACTCCGCATAGCAGAAGACGAGGCACAAGAAGGCGAGGATAGGAGCAATGTGTTAGGAAAACTATAATTTATCTTGAGAAAATCACGAATAAAAAGACAATTTTCATATTTCCCATTTTAACTGTCGTTTACTTTTACAGCAGCAGAGGGAGTGTGAATGGAAGTTAGCCTGCGGCTAAATCTGGTACAAACATGCATGCGCTTTTTATAGTATTGATTAGGGATGAGCGAGTACACCACTATCTGTAGCTGTACTCGGAGTGGGCGTGGCCTAACCCGGAAGTGGGTGTGGTTTAACCGGAAGTGGGTGTGGTTTACATCAATACGTTATTTTAAGTCTGATCAGAAGTTGCTATGTGTATTGTTTATTTGAACACTATTTACAGAGCAGCCTCAGAGTTGAGATTAACTGTTTTTGATCACAATAGTAAAGAAACTGTTACAGAACAAGTTTTTCAATAAAATCAGAACATTAATATTTAAGTGCATGAATTAAGAGAGAGAGAGAAGAAAAGATCTTTTCCATAGCGCCTCTCAAGATAAAAATCACGAGGCGCTTCACAAAAACAAAACATGTAAAATAGAAAAAAGAATTTAGAAAATGATTGGAATTTATTTAACCCTTTGATGCATGAATTATGAAATCTTCAATCATGATTTTTTAAACATTTTTTTCATTCGTCTTTAGGTGTGAATGAAACAAATGTCAACAAATATTTTTTGTAAAATTTTATAATTTACAAATAATTTATTACATGTCCATCTCAGTGGACAGCGTGCATTCTGAGCATGAAATATGGTGGCTTGGCTTACTGAAGTCCAAATGGAGGGGCTCACATGCAACAAAGCCTTCAACAGCTGTGCTTAATAGCAAAAACAAATAAATAACTATTTTGAGTACCTGTCCACTGTAGTGACCATTATGCATCAAAGGGTTAAAATGAGCAAAAAATGGACAATTGTGATTAAAAATGTAAAGAAAGAGAGAGAGTGAATAGGAAAGAGGGAGTGGATCCTGAGGAAGAGGAGAGAGAGAGAGGAAAAGAAAACCCCGACCGGAGCGGAGGCAGTGACTGACGCAGCACGAGCCGTTTTCAGCTCTGTATTGTCAAATGGACCACGTACGTTACGTAAAAAGTAACTTTAAATAACTTTAAAAAGAATCAAACTGAAGAAAACATAGGGAGTACTGAAGAAACGTAAACAGTGAAGCAAGCACAGAGAGATCCGTTACTGTCTGTGTGTGTGCGTGGATGGACCGGACGCGGACTGAGCTGTGAGCTCCCGGCTGCAGAGTTTTGTGTGTAGGAAGGGGTGGGCACTCTATGTGACTGGCCAATCACAGAGCGCGAAGACAGTCAGTTACCCAGTGAGGATTTTCTTTCAGCACGATTACAGATATTTACGAGTTTTACTCGTTTCATGCTGGTATTCGTCAAAAATGCTTTATCCGTACCGGATCCTCGTCTGAAACGAGTATCCGGCTCATGCCTAGTATTGATGTCATATATAATGTCTTTTTAAATGAATAAGAATAACCATATGAATACTGATACGAACAGGAAGGAGAAGAAGAAACAACCGATTTTTCGTATCCATAAGTAAATGTGTGGTAAAATATATTCACTTGCAGGTTTTAAAAATATAAAATATGAGGCATCAACAGAGCTCCTTGAAAAAAGTGCAACAAAACCTGATTAACTCATTGTGTGGAATCCAGACACAACCGGTTAGCATAAACTTAATAAGAATAAAAGCGATGGCAGTGGAGTAGATTTGCAACAAGCTAAAGTAAAAGGTTATAAAGCTCGAAAGGTGTGTAACACTTGTTTCATCCATTCATTTGCAGTGGTGTCCGGTAGGAATGAATGCCTTGTAAGTCGTACTCAAACAAGCCCAGAAGCGCCTGAATCAGGACGAACGAGTCTGCTGCAGTAGAGGATGGAAGCAGACGGCAGGATCTGGAGACTTAATTCCTGATATTAGGACATCTCTTCTCTGATTGGCTAACAGCAACACAACTCTACCACTGACTCAGTTTGCTCTGCAACATTATTGTTTTATCTCCTCAAATAACACAAGCCTGGAGGAGTTCTGCTGTGTGGTGGAGTTGCTAATGCTAAAGTTTAGCTTCTACTTGCCGAGACGTTCTCTGCTGTTTCCCGGACGCTAGACCAACAACAACATTCCCCGTCGTGAGTCCAGATGGGTGAGTCCATGAATGTTAGTGACAGTGTGACGTAGATCTGTCAGGATTTTCTAATCCTAGAGTTTCAGCGTCTGTTTTCTATCAGAAGCTCCTGCAGGAGATAGGTGTAGGAGACTATGTTCATGTTCAGCCTGCATGAAACACTCAGAGTGACCCGTTAGAATCAATGATCCACACCTTTAATAAACAAGAATGTGTAAACATTAGATGTGACGTAATGAATTTGGGCAACCTGTGACCTGAACAGAACACACCAGAAACATCTGTTAGTCGTGTTAGCTGATCGTTCTGACCAATGAAACTAAACTAAAATTGTGTGTGTGTGTGTGTGTGTGTGTGTGTGTGTGTGTGTGTGTGTGTGTGTGTGTGTGTGTGTGTGTGTGTGTGTGTGTGTGAGAGAGAGAGAGAGAGAGAGAGAGTGTGAGAGAGAGTGTGTGTATGTGTGTGTGTGTATGTGTGTGTTGGGAGGTTTCAGCTGTTGTTACTAGCCACAAACCATATTAGTTTGTCTACAATCACTTCCACCCACGCTGTGATGTATTTGCAGTCAGATCAGTGAAGACAGACGGGATATGGATGATGCTTTCTTATGCAGACTACATGTTTGAGACCCTGCAAATATGTGTGTGTGTGTGTGTGTGCGTGTGCGTGTGCGTGTGTGTGTGTGTGTGTGTGTGTGTGTGTGTGTCTGTGTGTGTGCATTTATTTATTGGAAAACCTTTGTGTGCTCTTTAGGCCGTCTTTACACAAGTGTAGCAGCAACTAGCCAGCGCCGCCTCGACAAGCATGCAGAGCTATAAATCACTCTAAAACCCTTTTGACTTTATTTTTAACTGACTGCTCAGGTGCATAAAAATTGACATTTTTTTCCTCTCAATCAACCTCATGGGTGTGTGTTGGGTGCTAACAGGCTTCTCAGCTTTCCCTTCCCTATTCTTCACACGGTCTTCTTCCAAAGTTGTGTTTCAGCTGTCTCTAAGGGGAAACGGCGGGAAATTCACCCACAAAGCAGATTCAGGGCTAGCCAGGCAGAGACAACCTTGGGAGTCTAATGTGTAAGCAGAGGGCTTGTGTGCGTGAAAAACAATGTGCTTGCAAACTCCCACATCTCAGGAGTCTCGAGACAGAAAGGTTAGACGGATAGGTCGACCGCAAGTGGTGCTTGGACAGGCACAGGTGGGACGTGATTTGTCAGAAATTCTGCATTTTTGTTGGGTTTTCTGGAAAATGAGAAAAAGATCTTCATAAAAAAGAGCAGGAAGATAATAAACACAAGCCCCGCCCTCCTGTAAAAGCTAATCTAGCTCCAGTGTTTACTGCTAATCAGAGTTGTGTGCATTTGCTTTGATTCTGCTGAGTTTTCGCAGTCATCATAACTTTGTACCGAAAGCATCAGTGCAGTGATGAGATGTGGAATGCAGATACTGGGTCAGTGTTTGCTTGCCTGCAGAGGGATTAAGATTACAGAGAATAATCTGGCCTGCACAGATGGGTGAATGGTCCAGCACCCACACACAAACACATTTTCACTAACCAATATTTGTGACTGCTCAGCCCCAAACTAGAGGCAAACAAATCCAGCAGCAACATGCAAATCACAGCTAACGTCAGCTAATGGTTTATGGTAAAAGCACCCTAGAGGGTTTCAAGTGCTGTGACTTTATTTTTATTCTTTCAGAGGAGGATTTTGTTTCTAAAAATTTCACTGAATATTAGTTTTAGCAGCTTAGTCAGAGGGCCGAGGCAAACCGACTCCTCCACAATGTCTGAAGGTATCAAAAATAAGGTATAAACAGCAATGTGACCTTTTCTTCTGGACTCACTCAGGCGGTATACAAGCTGTCCTCACTTCTCCTCGAAAGGAAGACCCAGTTTAGACTCACACTACGCCCACATCTCCTCAGCAGTTTTTATTAGGAATTTGGTCACAACTGATCATTTTTTCACCAAAAAAAAAAGAGAATTTGTTCAAATCAACAAATTTGAAGACTGTCTCTCTTCTGTCCGGGGAATGCCCTAGGATTCCCTGGAGGAGCTGGCCCAAGTAGCTGGGGAGAGGGAAGTCTGCTCCTCCCTCCTTAGGCTACTGTCCCCGCTACTCGACTCCGGAAAAACGGATGGGAATAGATGGATGGAACACATTTAGAAACGTGTCTTTCTGAACATTTGGAAACATGTCGTGCATTTCAAACCTTTGCTCCACCAGTTTGACATGGGGTGGCTGCTTTATTTCTGCACCACAAACACACGACTGTGCAATACGACCAAAACCCGATCATATCCACCTATCACATCCTAATTAAAGAGCAAGTCACCCCCAAATCAACTTCTTTTTGCTGTTAATCTATACAGATGAGTAGTCTAATCATGCTGCAGACACATGTAGACAATAATGTGGCACCTTAGTGCATCTTAGTTAAAATTTAAATATTTTGCCTAAAACTGTCAGTTTTACGCCTTTTTAGGTAAAAACTGCACTACATTTGAATTTAAATCTGCCATCTCTATTGGCTAAAAGGTACACTTTGATGTTAGCTAGGATGTCACAATGTTGTTGTGAGCCTCTGTATGTGTGTGTGTGTGTTTATGTTTATGTTTATTTATTTAACAGACGCTTTTATCCAAAGCGACTTACAATTTATAACCTATAGGGCATGTTGTGATCTGTGGGGGAAACCGGAGTACCCAGAGGAAACCCACGCATGCATGGGGAGAATACGCAACTCCACGCAGAAAGGCTGCAGCCGAGTTTCGAACCTGCAACCTTCGTGCTGCGAGGCAACAGTGCTAACCACTGCGCCACCATGCAGCCCAGTGTGTGTGTGTGTATTTGTTAGCGGCTCCGCCCTCTCGGTCTGCCAGGCAACAGCATTTGTTGCATTTTTCAAACAGGAAGTTGAAGTTGAGAAAGGGGGTGACTTGCTCTTTAAATTAACTTAATTACCATATAATCAAAAATCATTTCAGCGAAAAGCTCTAAATCACCACATCGGACTTTCAGTTTATTTAACACTTTATTTATTTAGTTTATTTAGAACTTTGAAAGGTCCGGCATCACCTGTTTACTTTACGATCCAGAAGGTGTTGTTCTGTAAATAAAAACCCTTTAACAGGCTTGGGTCTGTTTTCTTGCTGATGTCATGAGAGAGTGAAGCTGAGGCTAACACGACTCTTGTCTGCTTTGCCAAAACGTACTTGTTGTATTTCATTGTGCATCTGATCAATTGTAGGCATACTTTCTGAAAAGTATTTTTCCAAACTGTAGACACTGTTTGGGTTTTTTTCTGTTCTAAATATTACATTTGGTGTAAAATGCATATTTTACCTGCAGCAGAACTTTTTGCCTCAGCTCTGTGTGCCCTCAAACCAAAAAGGGTCAAGATTCAAGGTCATTTTCATGCTGTCAGTTTAATCCTCTTTTTAGGTTAGCTTTTATCTAAACATTTACTACAGTTTTATTTCTCGTTTTACATGATTATATTTTATTACTTGCTTTGCATGTTCTATATGATTATATTTTAGCATAGTTTTATTATTTAAATTATTATTTTACTGTTTATATCATTTTATTTATTACTTATTTTCTAATTTTTGTCATTTATATTTACTCTTTTATTACATTTTTACTCATTTTAATCCAGTGTTTCCTCTGTGGGGGCCCTCTGCCCCGGGAGCGGTGGTCGACTGTAGCTTCCTGGACGCTCTATGGGTGGGGGTCTATGGCCCCCCTCCACTGAGCGCCCTGACTTAGTGTGGAAGACCTGATGCTGCCGGGACAGACGGCTCCTCTGATGGCGTTTCCTGGCGTTACCATACTTGTGTAGGTGTTATTAGGAGCGAACAATTCGTAAGCTTTAACTTACTTTTGGATTCTTCAATAAATTCTGTAAATATGGAACTATTTACTGATTTATTAATTAATTAAGATATTCTTAGATATCTTCGGGGCACCACCCTTTAATTAGAAAGGGAAATGAATCCAAAACTCTTATCAGTCTTTCTTGAAGTTCGTAGAATCCTCGGAGCAGAGACTTCTCTTCGACACAACAAAGCTACTGGACACAAAAATCTGAATTTTATAACATTTAATTAACAATTTGTCAAATGAATAAACAGTGGAATAGATGAATAATAACCGTGTGATATGATTGAAGATGGATGTGTTTGCATGTGATGGAGGATGTATGAATGGGGTCCTTTGTTCTCACAAAGGAGTAGTGTGTGTGTGTGTGTGTGTGTGTGTGTGTGTGTGTGTGTGTGTGCGTGTGTATGGATTCAAAATGGAGTCTTGAATACAAGATGGCTGACCCCTTTGTCTGGCTAAAGTGTGGGTGGCAACTTGCACTTTAACTTCCAAAGCACTTAGAATCAGTAATAACTTAACCTTAAATCACTCAAAACATTTCAAAAGATCATGAAACAACACAAAAGATTAATCACAAATTAATATCTTTTAGTTTCAGCCTGGCCATGACAGAAACCATTTTAAGATACCAAACAATGATCAATAAGCAGTTTATTCTTTCAAAATGACCCGACGGACGTGTTTGGGACGAAAGAGGAAAACACGAAGCTACTTTTTAAGCAATAGCGCGGTTTTATTGCTTATTCTGGACTATAGAGTTAACGGAAGAAGAAGGAGAGAGAGAAAGAGATGAGTTGCTGATCACCAGAAGAGCGAGGCGTCCCTCCCTCTTTGATTTGACGGTTCTCCGTGTTTCTCCGCAGCTTTCGGCGTCGTCCGTCGGTTTGATGCTTTCTCCGTTGTTTGGCGTTCACGAGTGTTTCTCCACGGGCTGGACAGAGACAGCAAAGTTTCTTTCTGTGCTGAGTTATAACTTACAGCGTGCTTGATGGAGTTGTTGCTTTCCTCCGCAGTTCTGTGTCCTCAAACATCAGCTGGAGGGGAGCAGAAACGAGCAGATCTGATGGGCTTGCAGTTTAGTTTCCAGCAGTTCCGTGGGCTCAACTTGGGCACTTAGAGCTTCCGCGTGCTCAAGTTGTCGGAGCGTTGACAAGCGTGTCCTTACCGCCAGGTATCCTGGGCAAAAGAACGAGGTTTCTTTGTCTCTGCTGAAGATTTATGGTCTTAGTTCGCGGGAAAAGCTCCACGGCTTCCCGCACATGCGCAGAACGTGTTTCTGGTACTAGGCGGTGACATCACCCAATGCTTCCGTGTGCAAAGCATCATGGGAAATGAAGTTTCTTGGCGCTGATGTGGTTATTTGCTTTTCAGAGCAATTTAAGCACAGTCATTTTGGAGAAAATCACTGCATAGTAATTTCCTCATGAGGTCAGACCCTCAACACTTGGCTCATCTGGACTCAGCCTAATATAATTTTTACTTGTGTGTGTGTGTGTGAGTGTGTGTGTGCGTGTGATTGCATATGTTTGTTAATGTTTTTAACCTGTTATGGGAATATGGGGTCATTTTGTAAAGCACTTTGAATAACACTTTGTTTGAAAAGCGCTTTAGAAATAAAATTTGATTGATTGATTGATTAATCCAACTGTAATTTTTATAGATTATAAAACACCGGCGTGTAGAACTTTAACATCGCCCAAGAAAACCAGCAGAAAGTGTGAGCTTGACTTCAGGGCGATCCTCCACCCTGAACAGGCACAATGCAGAAAAGATCGACTCCTTTCATCTTCAGCTTTCATCTTTATTTGGTTCACCGACACGAGGAGCCGCTCAAATGATTAGCTTAAAAATAGAGTTTGTAGTCAACAAACGATCAAATCCCTTTTGATCCTCAGCTGCTTCTAATTTGGTCTGAGGGTTAAATTCTGCTCTTCACCTGACTCGGCTGAGCCAGAATCTCGTGACTACTTTTTTTTATTTTTGCTTCTTCCATCCAAGAAAAACCTTCAAAACCTGTAAAATGTTCACATGAAAGAATGCTGGTGTCAGATTTTCACTTTTCCTTCACTCCCAGATCATTTGAATCTGGTGCTTTCATCATGCAGCGGTCTGCTTCTCTAGTGTCTTTATTTTCACCGCTAGTCATTACATTGTAGAATGCTCGTGTTTTTTTAAAGCTTTCAGCATGTTTCTATAGAGACCCGTGTGTGCACAACAATCAAACGACAATAACAAATAAAATATTGATTGTTATTTCTTATCCTCCTGCTATGCAATGCAGATATTGATTCCACAACAGCAAAGGGTACCCTCAGGAAGACGTAGGGATGGGTACCTTTGACATATGAATCGATTCGGTACTAATTCCCGGTACCTAGGAATCGATACCGGTACTTAAAGGTACCAATTTTAGATACATTTGAGTGTTTAATATTTTAATTCTCTTTTATAATTAAATACATATTTTTCTCAATATATAACCATATTTGATAAATATCACGATAAATAACATACAACTGTTTGTATTTTAACATCGTCCTTGTAGTTTTATTAGCTGATAATTAAACTGAAGCAAACATCTTTACTGTGAACTAAATTTACTGTGTATCTTCATTCCTTTTGCCGTCGTTTTTCATTTGATTTTTCCTACTGGGAAGTTAGAATTTCCGAGGAGAAAGCGAACGCACCATTAGCTGATAACAGCGGTGGCAATGGAAGCTAACATATCAAGCTAACGTTATTTTAAACAGTTTATTTAGCTGCTGGAGCAGATTTAAACGATGATGCCTCACACTTAGATCGTTGTCGCTGGTTTCATCATCACCCAATCACCCGTCGCATTTAGTAAAGTGAAGCCAAACTTTAGAGCGCGTTCATGTTCTAGTCGGAGATTCGGAGTTCCGAGGAGAAAGCGAACGCACCATTAGCGGAACAGAAGCAAACATATCAAGCTAACGTTATCTTAAACATTTTATTTACCTACCGGAGCAGATTAAGATGAGGATGTCTCACTTAGATCGTAGTCGCTGGTTTCATCATCACCCAGTTACCCATCACATTTAGTGAAGTGGACCCAAGCGTTAGCGTGCGTTCTTTCTACCGTGCTGCTCTGTTTACAACTGGCTCTCAGCGACCGACGACATAACGCCCTTGCGCATGCGCAGCTGTCTAGGCAAGTTCTCGTTATGAAGGACGGGTACCGAAACGAGACACCGTTTCAAATGACGTGAATCGGTGCTCGGTCGGTACTATGGAATTCGGTCAGTACCTTAAAAAGTACCGAATTCGGTACCCATCGCTAGGAAGACGAAACATGAAAAGAGCAAAGAAGCCAAACCCTTTTCACTGGAATGTGCTGCAGAGGAACGCAGACTCTTATTTTATTTACTCCTTTTGTTCTGTAGAATACCAGCCACAGTTCTGTGAATAAACAATATTTAAACTCAACTTCAGGATCAGTTAAATGCCTTAAAACCTCGACATCAATTCATAATAATAAAAAGTCAACAGTGGTTTAAATGAAAAAAAAAATCTGCCCATTTTTGAAGTTATAGAACCACCATCTCTGGTTTTTAAACAGGTCCTTTACTGAAAAAACATTTTTAATGAATATTTTGGATTCTAACGGGTCACTCTGAGTGTTTTACGGAGGCTGAACATGAAAATAGTCTCCTACACCTATCTCCTGCATTAGCTTCTGATAGAAAACAGACGGTGAAACTCTAGGATTAGCAAATCCTGACAGATCTACGTCACACTGTCACTAACATTCATGGACCCACCCATCTTGACGGTCCAGCGTCCAGGAAACAGCAGAGAACATCTCGACTAGTAGAAGCTAACCATTTGCATTAGCAACTCTACCACACAGCAGAAGCTCCTCCACGCTTGTTTTATTTGTGGAGATAAAACTTCAGCGTTGCAGAGCAAACAGAGTCAGTGGTAGAGTCGTGTTGCTTTTGGTCAATCAGAGGAGAGATGATCAAATATCAGGAAATAAGACTCCAAATCCTGTGATCTGTCCTCTGGCTTCTGCTGTGTGGTGGAGTAGCTAATGCTAACAGTTAGCTTCCACTAGCCCTCCTGTTTCCTGGAGGCTAAACCAACAACAGCCTTCCCCATCGTCAGTTAAGATGTTTGAGTCCATCGGTCCATAGGTGTAGGAGACTATTTTCATGTTCAGCCTGCATGAAAAACTCAGTGACCCGTTATAATCAGAAATAATGATCAAAAAATGTTTTTTTCAGTGAACCACACCTTTAACTATCGGGTGAAGAACCTCGAGTTATCTGCTGTTTTCTACTGCTGCAGCTCATCTACGAACTGAACACCATGTGAATTCAGCGTGTTTTAATGAGTGAATGACGTAGTTCTAGACTGATGCTGGTATTGTTATCAGGGCATCTCTAATCTTAGCAACAAGGAGGAGGCAACAAATCCCAAATAAAAGCTCTTCACGCTGCGCACCAACCTGTCATACATGATATGTTTGACCAATTGCACACACCGAGGTGCGTTTGTGAGAGCAGGGACTTCATTCAGGTCTCCGCCCCTCATTTTATCCGACTGTCCTCACCAATTTTCCCTCCCTGTTGTTTCTGCCGTCTTCTTTCACCACCTTGTCTTTCCTGTCAAACAATCATCTCAAACTTTAAAAATTCTCATGGCTACCTCCACTTCCCTCCTCAGTGTCATTCTCTTCCTCTCATGTTCGAGACAAAAAGAAATCCAAAGTCCAATGTAAGTGCAGCGTCTCAGCTTCCTGTCAGAACTCATCTCATCGTGCCATACACGGAGGCTCAAACGCTGACGGATGATGTGCTGGATGTGATCCAAGGGACCCCTGCCAAGCCCCCTCATGCCTCTCAGCTTTCCGGATCCACAAGAAAAAAGAAAAAGAAAGCACACACTTGTCATCGACTATGAGCTCGTCCATAAACTCGTCAGATCCAGCCAACAAGAACTAATACTGAGCATCAGAGATGCAGCTGGCAGATAAAACTGTCAAAGCACATTCAGATCAGCAAAATTTTGAAACATTTAGGATGATGATGAAATCTAAATCAGCTCAAGAGAATGTCTATGGCATCAGATGGGTGCCAAAACCCATGCACGCGTATTCCGCATGGAAGTTAGAACCTCTCCAGTGAAAATATACATGGCGAGAGGTCATTTGTACACTGAGAGGGAGCAAACTGTGTCTGCGAGCGTACAAGGATGTGCACAAGTGACAAACTTGCGTGCGCGTGTTGGCCAACGAGCACACGGTAGAGGAAAACATGAGCGCGGCAGCCTCACTGCGCGCTCGGTTTCTGATTCTGCTCGCTCGGCTGTTGGGAGTTGTGGCACTCTGGAGGCGTGGCCTGTGGCTGATCTTTTCTGTCCTCTGATTGGTGAGTTTTTTTCCGCTCCTTACCCTCTACCTCATTGGCCCATTGACTTCCTCTCGGAGCACAACGGGGGTAGCGGAAGAACAAATCTGATTCAATCTTTAGTAAGTACTGCCACAGCTCAGCTGGTAGAGCCGATGACTTCCACTCGGAGGACCCGGGTTTGAATCCAGTATTCGCGTATTCGGCGTGCACGGGTTTTGGCACCCATCTGATGCCATAGAGGTCACTCACTTTTCACAACAGTGAGAAAAAAATATCAAGTTTTAATTCTAGCATTTATATAAAATTAGCCCTGAAAAGCGAATAAAAATGATTAAATTCAAGAATACTTCACTAAAGTCAGACATTATTTTATTTGACTTCATGAGTTATAAGAAAATGAAAAGTTTCTTCTCAAGGGTGACCAAATATTTTTTTAAACATTTTTGTCACATCTAAAGAAGCTAAAATATATATTTTTCTTGAACACCTAAAATGAAAAATAAATGCATTTGTAAAAATAAAAACTTTTTTTTAGGTTTCTGGCCTTTAAAAGACTGGGTCCACTGTTGATGGAGGATATTAAATAAAAACAAGAACTTAAATGGGAAAATTTGTTTAAAAAAAATCTAAATAATCACTATATTAAAAAAAACTGATTCAACACTTTCATCTCACAATGGTGCTAAATAATAATATTAATACTTTCAAATCACTATGATAATTAAACGTTACCCTCATTGCTCTAAATGAACATAAATAATAATTAGATAGGATGAAATCCTTTTAAACTTCTGTCAAAATATATAATAATAATATTTATTCTTTTTGCTTCGCAAAATGATTTAAAAGTTGCATTTTAATGGACAGATGTGTTCACCAGATGTTATAGTAAAACTGATGGAGTCTGATTATCTGAAGCGTTTTCACTGAGTTCAATGCTGCAAAGAGACTTTTGTTCTTTCTTTAGTCTTTGATGAAGACTCAGATGTCACGGTCTGCCCTGCTCACTATTCATTTCACTTCATGCACTGCAGTTGTCCCAGTTCTGTGTTAACAGGTGGGCGTGTCGGAGAGCCAGCTGTCCCTGATCAGAGGGCCAGGGGTACTAAAGGAGCGGTGTGACACAACTCCAGTGCCGGTTGATACTCGCATCTTGGGTAAACACTAGCCAGTCGCAGTCTAGTTTGCTGTTCAGTTTTAATCTTGTCAGCCCGTTCCAGTTCAGCCCTGATCTACCGAGTCCTGAAGGATCCTGCTCGTCTGTTCACAGGAATCACCCACCGCCGTCTGGAGTTGTTAATCCAACATCACGTCGCTCACCGTCCGCCTAGTTTCCTCACTCTCCGCCGACCGCCTGTCGTCCTGCCCGCTTCCCATCCTGCCTAACCTCCAGCCTCCGGACCTGCCTCACTGTCTGTCTCGCAACCTGTTTCCTCATCCCGTCCTGGATCCTCGCTCTCTGCTGTTTGTCTGTCCCCACCTGGCCCCCAAAGCCCCAGCCCTGCCTCACCAAGACCGACCATCTCCAGTAAGAATAGCTCTCCAAACAATTCCAGTTCTGGTTCTCTGGTTCCAGGGTTTCATGATTCTAACACCAGTTTGCTTTCCCGTTCTAGATCTCGATCCCTCCTGTTCCCGTTTGGAGCAGCGTTTTCAGTTTCACGTCGTTCTTAATAAATATTATTAGTTATTCACTTAACATCGTTTCCGTCTGTGATTCTTTCATGTCCTGGGTAAAACATATTCCCAACATGACATCAGATGAGTTTAAACAATAGAAAACAGCTGCTTATGCCTTCAGAAAATAAATGAGAATATTTTAATTTATTCAAAAGGAAACTCCCCTTCCCTCGCTTGTGTGGCCCAAAACGTGAAGGTCTGCATACAAAGACAGAGCACCCAAATCAAATCACTCATCTGCACGCGTAACATCTTATATAAGCCTTTAACAACATTTTCTTACAAAGCCAGATGAGCAACAATATTTAAAACATTGATAATGTCTAAAGCAAGCAGGTTTTTGATCTAATCACACATTCAGCAGGAGGAGAGCAACAGAGTGAGAGGCGTTGCAGAGGAGTCGTTTGATAAACTGTGTGAATCACAGAAGTGATGGGTGGAAAACGTTCCCGTTCCCAGGAGGGATTAGGCATCCTTACAGCACAGAGGGCATCATGATATGCAGCCAGTGATTTATAAAATGTCAAGCTCTGTTTTTTATGGATGGGTTTCTGCACCATGCACTGCATGCATAAGGGACTGCTTAAACGAGAATATCAACCAAAGTTATAAAAATCTGCAAGGTTATCAAAAGGAACCCCTGTGACTCCTAAAAGTGCTCAAGCGATAAGAAAAGAACCTTTTCTTTGCAGGAGTCAAACGTTCAGACCGTAATAACATATTTCATGGCATGCTTCAAAGTCAAACTGTATTTATAGTAAAAGACCAGTCATGCATTATGTGCTTAACGCTCTAAAAGTTTACTGAAGCCGATGTTCATTATAGAAAGCAGCGGAGCGTTTATCAGGACTTCCTGTCTTACTGAAATGGCTCGTCTCTATGTGCTCACACCTCCACTCAGCACCAAGACATGCAGGGTCTGGGAGAAAGATGTGTGGATATGAAGGTGAACGGTCTGTGTCAGAGCGGTGATTGACTCTCTCCTGTGTCAGCTGGGATTGGCTCCAGCCCCTCCTGGCCGCCCCTCAAGGATCACCTGCTAATGGGTGGTTTAGGAGATTGATGGTGGTGCTAAATTGAAAGTCACAGGATCACCATAGTGATTACTATACACCCAGAGAGGGCTCGTCTATCTGTGACAAATTTCCACCAATCCATCTACCACTCATCAAGACTTTTGATTTTAAATGTCATGGGAAATGTCAAGAGATCACCAAGGCCAGGACCAACCCTGTGTGATGGGTGGAAAGCTGCATCAACATCTGTGCGTTTCTGAACTGAGACGTAAAAACGCAAAAGGAAGGGTAGTATGATTGCAATCCAGGTTCTTTTGATCAGTTGGAAATTATTATAACCCAATAAATGAAAGAATATACAGCAGCAAGAAATGTAAAATATCCACTGTTACTGAACTTAAAAGGAGGGGTGACTGAAAATTTTTTTTTAATGTTATTTCTAATTCTAACGGGTCACTCTGAGTGTTTCATGCAGGCTGAACATGAAAATAATCTCCTACACCTACCCACCGCATCAGCTTCTGATGGAAAATAGACGATGAAACTAAATCCTGACAGATCTACGTCACACTGTCACTTAACATTCATGGACTCACCCATCTTGACTCACGACGGGGAAGGCTGTTGGTTGGTTCAGGAAACAGAGAACGTCTCGGCTAGCAGACGCTAACTGTAGCATTAGCAATCCCACCACATAGCAGAACTCCTCCTGGCTTGTGCTATTTTTGGAGATAAAACATCAACGTTGCAAGTCAGTGGTATAGTTGTGTTGCTGTTATCCAATCCAGGGCGAGATGTCCAAATATCAGTAAATAAGACCTGCCGTCTGAAGCTCAGCTGTGATTTGGGTAACTTTTAGGTTAGACAAATGGTGCACTTGTGTATGTCCCCCTTCAGACCCTCTATGTGCTTCATGACCTGCACAACCTATTAGAACTTGGCTGGATTGTAGTGAATTTGGAAAAACTCTTTCAAGGTGAAGGCAATCTTGATTCTAGCAACACACCACGATAATAGGAAACCACTAGGGCTGAGCAATAAATCGAAATCTCTGACTCTTCTCGAGATAATTTTTCCCATATCGGGTGTTTCTCAATGTCAAGGAACCTTGCCTTGATGTCTTGGCCCCGCCCCGGTTGCCTAGGAGATACGTTATCGGGAGCCGCCAAGACGTGTTCCAATGTTCATGTTCTACCGAGGCGTGTGTTCTCCGTTTGTTAGCCGTTTAGCTAGCTGAGCAAGGACACACGGCAGGCGTCTTGTAGCCTAGCCTTGGTCAAACTTACCCATAATACACTGCGGTATTTCCAAAAAGACAGCGGATCAGAAGCCGGCAGCTACTTTGGGGACAATTTCAAGTTTAAAAGTAAGTCAGCTAATTTAAAATGTTCTTTTTAGATCCAAAGAAGTTATCTATGGTTGGTTAGTTGCTTAGTAGTTGCAGCTTCGGTGGCTAGCGGGTAGTAACTCACTTATATTTTTAATGTAATAAACATATACACAATTTAAAAAGTAAATTTCTCTTCATAGGTTTATATTGAAACTAATACATATAAAATATAATGTTGTCTCCCATGTCACATGATGTTACGTGACTGCAGTGGAAGCCGCGTTCACGTGATGCAAGTCTGGTCCATTTAACCGTTTTCTTTGACCAAGGAAGGACAGTGTCCTTGTAAGACATCGCCTCACAAGGCAAGGTGCCTTGACATTGAGAAACATCCAATAAATTTGATAATAAAAAAATGAAAAGATGTGTGTAGGTTGGCAACATTCATGTCCCTTTAAGAAGCTGTACCACCTTCAGTCAAATGTGACTCAACGTAATACACATGACAGCCCCATCTAGTGGACAACTTTTGTTTCTGCGCATACCCGTAGTTATCGTCCATTTATGATTATCGAGGTGAAATCCTCAATATATTGTGATATTGATTTAGGCCATATCATTCACCCCTAGAAACCACAGAGTGATGGAGTCACCTTTGAGGCTAGAGGCCAGCCTGGTTAGTCATGCTCCTAAACCTTAATGACCAACTCCCTCTGGTGAGTTCAGACCTTCATCACGGATTCATCTTCCACCCAAAACCTCGTATGCTGCCCACTATCATAATAATCCTCAAAACATCATTACAGAAGTTTGTGTAAACTGAGACTATGGTTGGGCCATTGGATCCTGTCACACATGTAGAAACCTATTAAGTCTGCCAGGACCATTCAAAAGCCATCACATTTCAGTCAAAGTTTCCTAGAATGATCCAGTTTCCTTGAGCAGCCATGTGGGACCTAAAAACGCTAAGGTGTTGTTTTCCTACTTCAGGACTTTTAATTATTGTGCAACAAAGATGTGAAAGTGAACAGGAAACTACAAGGTTGGTCGCTTGTTTTGATTAGAGAGTGAGAAAAATCATTTGTCATGACAATGCAAATGTTATTCATGGACCAATTCTCAAAGCCTGCCACTGACAAAGCAAAAGACATTAGCCTGTGTGGATATTAATTTGTATGGAAACAAGATACAGTGCAGTGACACACTTCAGCAGATCCAACCATATTAGCATACTCCAAGTCATGCACAGTATTATTGTAATGTCCCAACAGCGAGAAATCCATCTGTGATGCAGAGTGAAGAAAGTGGAGATGAGCCTGAGCAGTGACCTAAAACAGGAACTCATTACAAACACAGTATGTGGTGTGAGCATCAAAAATGTAATAAATGACCAGAAGGGCTCATCTAATCTCCTCTCAACTGCTCTTGTTACATTTCAGTGGAGAAAATATGTGTGAAGCAGGATCAAACCAACCAAGAGGTTTCCTGAGACATCCCACAGATTTCAAAGCAAGCCTTGAGAGGACTCAAAGGTCTGGAATGTACTTGCCTTTTAACCTTGCATTGGCGCAGGCAGCAGGTTGCATCTGTGATCACAGACTTGCTGCTGCATGGCATGTTGTACTAGAGGATTTCACTAGAGGGCACAGTAAAGAATTCAGACTGGATAGAAAGCCGGGTCGTGGGGTACACCCGAAACAAACATGGCGTGAACAAAAGAGATCAGTAATTGGTAAATTTAGAGATCACGGCAGAAAAGTAAGACGGCAGCGGTACCGTAGACAGTATGAAAGACGTCTAAACCAGAGGTGGAGTCACCATGGTGAGTGTGTCTTGCAAGTTTTGTCAACTCCGCCTACTGGTTACTTGTATATTGTGATGTTTTAACATGTCGCAATCATTTTAGGGGGTGTAAGTTATGTGCGGCAGACATTTTAAACGTGTCATTAAACAACAAGTATATTCCAGGTCTAAATGTGATGTTTGGGCCTTTTCAACCAGCCTCTTCTCAGCGTGGCTTGACCTCTTTTTAGTACCTGCCTCTTAGAGGTTCTAAAGGTGATTTTCCAGGAGCGCTACTCAGAGCAACTCGGTCCGACCACTGTTCCCAATGGCATGGTTCGGTATTGTCCCTCTACTTTCTCCCGTCTTTAGTCCCTGCTTTATTGAGGTACCTGGCAAGGTACCTCAATGAAGCAGGGACTTCACGATGTTGTTCAGATGTTCAGAATCACGATGTTGGCCCAACATCGTGATTCTGGTCGCTGATTGGCTAAGGGGCAGAGTCACTTGTTGCTCCAGAGTTTTTTTGCTTTCTTAATTGTAAGACAAACATTTGCGGGTTTAAAGATGTTTATCTTATACCCGCTGACAATTTCGACTGAAGGCTTCAGTCTTCCTCAGAGTGTCATCGGACTTCTGCCATTATGTCATTTATCCACCAGTCTGGGGAGCGCTGTTGAACCACGCCTCCAGACCTGCTATAGCCCCCCCCCCCCCCCCCGCCGGTTCTGGAACCCCCAAACCAGCCGAACCCTCACCAGTTCTGGAATCAGTAGGAGGGAGGTTTGTCTGGTCTTAGACCTTTTCTGCACATCTATTCCAACTATTCATGCAAGGTGTGGTAAACTGAGTATCCCTCCGTCTATTATCTTCTGCTCGGTCGGGTTGTGGAGGTAACAGGTACAGGGGGAAAATCCCACACAACCCTCTCCTTAGTGACACTCACATGGTCCCTTTGGGGAATGCCTAGTGTTCCCAGGCCAGAGTGGATACTAATTCTTCTAACAAGTTTTGGGTCTTTCCAGGGATCTCTTAGCGGGACTTGCTTGGGAACTTATGCCCTGGGAGGCAGCCAGGGCCACTTTCTCTAACTCATTTTAATGAAAAGAAGCATCAATTCTACTCTGAGCTCCCCAGATGACAGAACTCCACATATATCCAAGGTTGAGATGAAGATCAGCACCTCCAAGTGTGAGGCTGCAATCCCCTTGGAGTATGTAATGAGTCATTGTCCCTGGTGGAGGGACTCAAAGATTAGTGTTTGGACCATTTTTGGACGTGGACACCACGTCGGCGTCGGACCAATGTTTGGTGGGGTGAGCCTGTGGGAGAGCCCTTGCACCAACGCATAATGGCATTGCGTGCCTCCGCACTGACGCAGGCGGAGAAGTATAAATCAGGCTTAACATCATGTTGGTGTTGTGGCTGGTTGTTTACATGGTGGGGGACTTAGCAGCAATCTAAAAGTAAAGTGCTAAAGTGACTTTATTTGACTGAGGAGAACAACTTCTGGCTGAAATGACAGCAGCATCTGTGGGGATGATTAAGACAGCGACTCGGAGAGAAAGCAATCATTCAAAATGCTTTTAAAATCTCCAAATGAAATGAAAATAAGCTGAAAAATCTGAGGAGTTTTAAATGCAATTACTCTGCACTGAGAGTGGAAAACACACATTTAGAGTTGTTTAAAGTTCTGAATGTACCAACACGAAATGTAATTACTTCTAAAATAACACTCATGGAGAGCCTGTTGAACTTGTAGAAGTGGGCGGCTGTGAACGCTGGATGAAAGCCATGTTTCAGACCATCGCTGGTGGGTGGAGCAGAAAAACGTCTCCGCTGTCATTTATCAAAACAACTAGTTAAGAGTGTGTGGTAGGAATTGATCTTTGGAACACTTCAGCATAGGTTTTAATAAATGAACACAGCTTTAAAAATGGTTTTCTGCCTAAACGCAGGGAGAAACCGAACTACATTCATCTTTTAGCATTTTGAATGATTGCTTTCTCTCCGAGTCGCTGTCTTAATCATCCCCACAGATGGTGCTGTCATTTCAGCCAGAAGTTGTTCTCCTCAGTCAAATAAAGTCACTTTAGCGAGAACACCATCCATCTCAGCATCTTATCTGCTGCTTCTGCTGCGAAGGTCAAACTTCCAGATGTTAATCTGCCTGTCTGCGTGTTATTTGTTCCACCTTGACTGACAGTAAGCTGTGTGACTCTGCAGGATGTCATCATTAGTCATTCTTGGTTGAGTTTGACAACTCCAGGTCTTTTTATTTCTCTCTCGGTAAACACGGTGCACAGCTGAAACACCCGAGGTTTAAAAACACAAAAACTGAATTTGTGACATGTTTACGCCGCTGTTGTGGTGTTTTCCAGAGCTGCGCTTCAGTGAGCTCTCAGGGCCGACACATCTTACGCCAGCGGTTAGATCTTGAAGAACGTCTTCTTTCTTTGCTTATCTAACAGCGATAAGGAGAGACTCTCTGACACGGCTTGCTTTCCAGCGCTACCTGAGCCGCATGGCTCTGATTACGTCCAGATGAAAGAGGAAAAAACAAAAACACATAAAACTGTAGAGTAACTGAAACCTGTGACTTTCCTGCTGGGAGCGAAGGCCTGGAAAAACGGCACTTTCCTTAAAAAGAATACAAGATCACACAGTCTAATACTAGAATGCCAGAAATCTAATCCCTAGAATTATAATGCCTCAAGGCCTCCTCAGATTACGTTTATTTTTTACTGATATCAAAATGTTTAAAAATGAGGAAAAGATACCAGAATGACTGGAGCGAGACTCAAATATCTACGTGTGTGAGATACGTACAAAAAAAGCATTACGAGGATTCGTATTTTCAAGGAGAATTTCAAAGAGGAGATCATGTTTCTGTCACAAAGGAAATATCTGTGACTAAGCAGGATTTAGATGCTCATTTTTGTCTGGTTAGCTGAAGGTGATTAGTTTCAGCCAGACTGCCAAACGCTTTGAACGAACGCAGATCTTTCCATTTTCTCCTATTTTAATCATCCGCTGTAATAGATTTAAAAAATACAACAGAAGGAGATTTTAGATTAACGCAGAAAACAAAAAGGTACAACAGCCTGAATTTAAAACTGCTTCCCGTCGGCGTCCATCGTTTCATCAAGGCTCTGGTCCTTCAGCGGAGAAGACTGTCAGGTGCTCGGATCCACAGGCGTCATCGGTGTTTTATACGTTTCTTTCAAGTCCAGCACTGACAGCCCTCTTTGTCCTGAGAACAAAACCACTTTCATGGTGAAGCCTTTTTTCTCCCGCTTCACTTAAAGCAGTTTCAGGTGGAAATAGTTCAACTTAGAAAACTGCTGATGCGCTTAACGTCATTTTTCTCTAAAACAGGGTAGGACTTATAGGACAAAGACGTCCAGCAGCGATGGAGGAGACGCTGATCTGGGTTAACCCTGCTCCTGTTGGTGAATGAGAGCAAGAAGCTAACACGGGGTCACTGGAACGTTTAGCACCAGAACAGCCATGTTTGCATTCAAAAGCTGAATGATTTTCTCTTTTTAAAGCTAAATGAGCGGATCTGTATCGTTCTAATAAACAAGCATTACTGAAGTCACAAATATAATCCCCTCCAGCACAGCAGCAGCTCAGGAGGTTCGATCCCAGCTCCGACCAGAGGATGCTGATGTTGTGTCCTTGTAACCCGTCCTGCCTGCTGGTGGTGGTCGGAGGGACCGGTGGCGCTAATGTTCAGCAGGCCTCCAGGGGCGTGTCCAGGGAGTGGCCTGGGATAGCACATGCCACCCTTGGAATCTAATTGGCCACCCCAGGTGCCACCACACTAATTTACCTTTAAATAGGCTTTTCATTGTTCACAAAAGGCTTGGGGGTAAAACAGAAAAAGCATAACCATTGGTGCCACCCATGCACAAAGTTGTGCCTCACCTGGGCCACCCCATTTCAAAAGATCTGGACACGCCACTGCAGGCCTCGCCTCTGTCAGTGCGCCGCAGGGCAGCTGTGGCTACATCGTAGCTCATCCCCACCAGCGTGTGAATCCGTGAATGACTGATTGTGTTGTGAAGTGCCTTGGGGGGTTGTAGACCTCTAAGAAGGCATTGTACAAATGCAGGCCTTTCATCATTTCCTCATGAATGTGACTTTGCAGATCGATTTTCTTCCTAAGGTATCAAAGCTAAATACATTGAAGGTGTGGAACACTGAAAAAAACACGTTTTAACTAGGGAAGTAAGAAAATATCTATATGGCAATATATCACAATATTTTTTCCTGAAATATTATATCAATATTCAAAAGCGGCGTATAAAATTTTTGGAAGAATTTACATGCAAACGTGTGTGTTTTCTTTTCTTTTGGTGCAACTCAAACAAGCAGTGTGCAATGGGTTTTGTTTTGTAACCAAGGTTCTCTAATTTGTGGCAAAGGTCACATTTACCCAGCTGGGTCAAGCTGGGTCAAACAGTGTCATGGTCTGCGTCTGCCCCTTCCTTCATGTGTCTCCTGATGTTTCTCCATCCTCTCTAGATTCCCTTCTGTGTCTCACAGCGCCCTCATGTGTCCTTTGTCTGCGTCTCAATTATGTGTCTTATGTTTGTAGCCCTTTTTAGTCAATTCCTCCCAGGTCCTGTGTCATTCGTTCATCCCCAGCCCTCCAGGTCTTCCTTCACGTTCTGTAGCTCCAGCCTCTTTGTCCCCAGCTCGGTGTGTGTGTGTGTGTATGAGTTTGTGTGTGTCAGTATGTGTAGGTGTGTGTGTGAATCCTTCCCTCAGTCTTAGGTTTAGTTTTGTGTTTTAGGTTTATTCTGCCCTTCACTGGTTCTGTTTCCCCCATTTAGATAATTTGTGTCACCTGCCTTCCCTCCAGCCCTCACTCCACACACCTGCTTCCTGTTTCCCTGTGTATTTAAGCCCTGTCTTGTCTCTGTTTGGTGTCGGTTCATTGTTTGTAATTCTGTCAGTCTCGTCTCGCTTGGATTATTAGAGTTTTTGGATTTCCAGATCGTTACCTGGATTTTGGATTTTGGCTCCCCGCCTTTGGATTTACGTTTGTTTTTGGTTCACCTTTAAATAAAGGATTTTTATTTATTCAACTTCTGCTTCGTGTCATCTTGGGCTCCTGCATTTTGGGTCCTACCACCTTTGAATCGTGACAAACAGTACTTTTAAATCCACAGATTAACCCAAGGAGCCACGATGTCTGCAAGATCACATCCATATCTGATCAAGATCATATCACCTATCTGCTGCTGTTCCATCCCAGGAAGAGGACACTTCACGTCACAATGATAATAATTAGATAATAATTAATAAAACTCATTGATTTTATTACTGTTTAACATAATCTCATAAGTGATCACTTGGCTCTGTATAAAGGAATCTTAATTACATGAAATGAATTTATGCTTTGGGTATAATAATGATGCATTATAATAATGATTATGATGACAGTAAAAGATGTGTTCACCCTTATCCAGCTAACACAGAGTCCAGATAAACATAACTTCACACATGTTTTTGACACATGACCAAAGCTTTCTTCCTGAGAGAGTGGGAGTGTCCTGGAGCTTGGTAAAACTAACCATCCCCAGCTTCAGAACGAGTTCTTGAACCAACGCACGGAGGAAAAGGGAACGGCCGCCCTGAAACCTCCTCCTGCTGTTCAGTCGCGTCGACTGGAATAGCCAAAGAATAAACGAACTGTAACCAGCTAACGGAGACTCTCCCAGAGTCATTGATGTCTGAAGTTAAGTCAAGACGAGAATGTCCATCTGCCAAACGCTTGACAAACCGCGTACCCAGGACAACTCTGGACCAGACGATTGGACACTTGCGTCTTCTCTACCAGACTGAGTGTCATCTTGGATGAACCATATCCTCCTGATCTCCGGATCCACAAGAGGGTCCTGTTTGGGTGAGGTAGCACACGAGAATGCGTTTGATGTGGTTCTCTCTCTAAATAACTTAGTTAGCCTCAAAGCATCATCTTCATCCAGACCGCTTCCAACTCTCTGGGAAAGAAACCTTCTCATAACTTCATCCACGCATCCAAACTCGTATTTTCCACTTAGCTTCCATTCAGGTACAGGTTTGCTTTTAAAACGAGTTTAATTTCAAAACTGTTGAAAATTGTCATTTAAAATTGCAATCCATGAATTGTCATTTTATAATTGTCGTCTCAAATCTCTAAGTTTAAAATTGTTAGTAATACATTTCTTCATTTTTAAATTTGCCTCCTTATTGAAACGAAACACAGAAAAGGTATAATAATTCTGCTTATTTGAAAGCAAAGATCCTGACTTCTGATTCAATATAACTTTTGTAATAAATCTAATTATTTAAATTAAACATTAATCTTCGGATTAAAATTAGATCAAACAGGTTGATGTATGAACTTCGATCGATATATATAAGTATCCGGGATATTTATATATGATATAAGCTTCATAGGTTAATCTGATTGGTCACGTTTCGGAATCTCCACTGAATAGCACAGAGGTGGTTTCAGTATGCAGATTAACTCTACAGTTTCCACCATTGAAATATAAGTCCCTCTGTTATGGTTCAGATACCTCATGTTAAACATGTTACGTATCAGTTTAGTGAATTTTCCTACGTTAAATTCGGTCTAAAAAATTGCTAATATCGCCTGACTGAATGCATCGCAATATGTCATGATACATTGCATCGTCTCCCGTGTATCGTGATACGTATAGTATGGCCAGAATTTCACCAACAAGCATCCCTAGTTTTAATGATTATTTCTGATTATAATGCAGGCTGAACATAAAATAGTCTCCTACACCTATCTCCTGCATTAGCTTCTGATAGAAAATAGACGGTGAAACTCTGGGATTAGAAATTCTTGACAGATCTACGTCACACTGTCACTTAACATTAATGGACTCACCCACCTTGACTCATGATAGAGAAGGTTGTCGCTGGTTTAGCGTCCAGGAAACAGCAGAGAACGTCTCGGCTAGTAGAAGCTAACTGTAGCTCCTGCATTAGCTTCTGATAGAAAAAAGACGGTGAAACTCTAGGATTAGAAAAGTCAAAGTCAAAGATACTTTATTAATCCCAGAGGGAAATTAGAGTTCCAGTACACACAGTTCAGAGATCAGACATACATGGGCAAGACACATGACAAGAATTGGTGACTGTGGTCATTCGCAACCCTGAGTCGTGCTACCTTAATAGAGATCAGAGGGTTACATGAGGATTGGTTCAGGTGGAGGGAAAAAAGGCACTTCAGAGCTACCCTCCATCGGAAGGGCATCTTTGCTGTGCAAAAAAAACACCTCATACAGAAATGCAACAGACTTCAGACAACACAAGTGTCCACTAGGTGGGGTGGTGGGTTGGGACTATCCCCACTTCAGTTCCTGCAGCCACAAAGCAGCACATGCCACCTCAGTGTGAATGGGGGAGGAGCATTGAGGGTAGGAGGGTTGCAGTGACCCTGGAACGTTTCAGCGGCCTGCCCGCAGTCCCGCACAGGCTGGGAAAGGAGACAGAGTTGAGTTGCCATAACGACGGCACATTCCACATATCTTCTGAGGGGGGAGTTTTCGTTGTAGCCTTGCAGGCTCAAGGGCGCCAGATTCTGATTAGAAATTGTTTTGGGTGCAGACAAAGATAGTTTCCTCTCTGTCTTACAGTTTGTTGGTCCTCAACATCTCAGAATCCCAATAATGGACGTTAATCTATCCCAATCCGTGCTGATTTGTCCACTCTCTCCTTGAAGGCATCCATCTTTTGTGCCAAAGAATGAATCTCCGCCAAAGTCCCAAGCTTACAATTCATCTCGACAATTATTTGAGTTTGTGAATTCACAGGGCGGTGCAATCCATCTCTGAGCTCCGGGATCAGGCCAATATTCCTCGACAGCTCGTTAATTTTCCGGTAAGCCAGGTAGCCTCCAAGGCCAATGAGCAGGAAACCCGACACCAACACCACGAATATCTACACGTCTTCAGAGTCCTCCACAGACAGCTGAGATAAACAAATCAAGTTCCACTGTTTCCAGGAGTCCATGATGTGTCCATCTGGGTCTGTATCGACAGGGCAACCGCAGGAGCCCCTTCTCCCGTTCTCATCATTGAAAAAATTTTATCAATCGCGTTGAGAGACCAGCTAACGAGATCCATTTAAATGTATTTCAGTTTCCGGTTTCCAGAAAAATGCAGAAGCAGCCGTGCGCCCAGCACCCAGAGACAGACAAAGGCCTTGAGGATAAGATATGGAGGAGAGGAGGAAAAAAGCGTTTGCACCAGCCAAGAGCCGGAAGAAGACTCGTAAAGATGTAAAAAGCCCGACAATTTTACATTAAGCAGTCACTTGGACTCATCAATGCTGGCTCGTGACAGGGAAGGCTGTTGGTTTAGCGTCCAGAGTCCGCAGAGGATGTCTCAGCTAGCAGAAGCTAACCAGTAGCATTAGTAATTCAATCCCACAGCAAAAGCTCACCCAGGCTTGTGTTGTTTGTGGAGATAAAACACCCATGTCACAGAGTAAACAGAGTCCGTGTTAGAGTCGCGTTGCTGTTATCCAATTTGAAGCAAGATGTTCAAATATCAGGAAGTAAGACTCCAAAAGCTGTCATGCTCTCCTCTGATGTGGCAGACTTGTATGCTAAAGGCCACTGAAGTCAAATTTAATGAGTGAACTTGGTGCAGAGAATTATTTTCACTTTTCTACACATTTCCTTACACAATAAATAACTAACTACAAGGCTTTAAAATCAATAGCAAGTGGTCTCTCCTCTGTTTTGTAAAGTTACAAAAGACACAAAACATTGAAATTGCATCTTAACTACTGAAGACATGAGAACATTTGTCTTTGGAGTAAGAGTAGTGAATTTTGCAGTGGGTATTTAAGGATATCTATAAGGGAGGGATAGAGAGTGTAGTGATGAGTACTGAAGGGCACATTTGTTGACAGACCATATCTGGGGAAGAGCTGACAGAGTAGAGGATGGAAAGAAGTGCCTTCTACAGCACAGGTAGAGAAAAGGTGGGACCACACACTCATCCCTGTGGAACACCTTTAGATACAGGAAGCAGATGGGAAATAAAATGCAGATTTAACACACTGCACTCTTAGTGCAAGCCAGCTGGAGAGCCACAAGAGAGAATTAACATACATTTACAGCTAATTGTGAGAAATTATGATTAGCTGAGTCAAATGCATACATTTTAAATTAAAGCTTAAATTATGTCGTTAAAAACTTCGACTCTGGCAGTTGATCACCCATAGGACTCATCAAGGTAACAGTCGTGCTGCAAACAGAAGCTGCTGCATTAACCCTAATTAACCCTAACTCGTCTTAGGATAAGCTCTTAGTCCATAAAGCCATCACAATATGCAAATCGATTGTATTTGTGTTGTTTTCTGTAACGATCGTCCTCTTTTTCTCTTCATTCTGTATAATTTTAATGTTAATGTTGTCCACCATCAGGTAAAGGGTTAGGGTTAACCCTAACCCTAACCATTTGCGTTCTGGTTAACCGCAGCTCTGACTGGAATTCTCAACAATGTAGATGTGTTTTGACCTTTAATGCTTTCTATTTTGCTTTATTCGTACTTTAGAGACACCTATGAAGATATAGCCCAGCTGAATGAATAAATCATGAAGCAAATTTATTCCACATCTCTGACTTCTATCCACTAACCTGTAAAGAATTTAAGCTCCACAGATTTGCTGCTCACCTAGAAAAGATCCTCACCGAGTCCAGTCTGAGCAGCTGAATCGTGTCACTGAAGTCACTATTAAATGACTTAAAATCTCCTTCTCAGTCATGAAAGACCAATAAGGACCAAATACAACCCTGCAGAGGACGTCAGGCACCCGGCAGCAGCTGCTTATCAGATTAGCATGAAGACGTTCGACCTCCGCTGCAGAAGAGCGGATGGAGAGATGGATTGACTTCTTAAAATAAGTTTTTAGAAGTTATTTTTAGAAGAAAATAAGTTCTTTATTACTAAGGGACTTTTAAATATTGTAACTTTCCAGATTATTGTTTTATTAATAATTATTGTATCTTATCATTAGGGCTGCAACAAACGATTATTTGGATAATCGATGAATCGGATGGGGTCTCGACACGATTAATCGGATTACATGGGGACATTTTTAAAAACTGCTAGGGAAACGTTATTTCTCTCCTTCCTTCACTTTATTTAACAAAACATCATTAGAAAACAGTTCAATAGCAGAAAAACAACATGCCATCACCTAAATTGTCTTATAAGGTGTATAGACAGAGACCCTAAGCTACATCTATCTGTGACCTAAAATGCTTGGTCCAAGTTAAACAGCTTAAGGGCAGTTCTCATCTGTTTTGTTTGATCTCATCTGTTGACATTTATTATAACTGGGGATGTCAAACAACTAATTTTTAAATGTAATTAAACATTGGCTGTGAATTAATCAAAATTGATCACTATTTCCAAAAATGACTGAAAAAATACCAAATAAAACAAAAGTAAATGAATGCCATCCTCCTTGTGATGATGCCCTGGGCAACTGCCATAAAGTCACATCAAGAAATGCTGCTGATCATTCCAATGATCCCAAATAACTCACATTAGGCCACATGAAAGCAACTGAACCCAAAAATATATTAACCAGTATATAACTGCACTCTCACACAACACGCCTGCAGCAACAGTTAGGACTCCTCCCTCCCTTTTAAAAGTGTTTTTGCTTCCGAGGACATTGTGGTTGTAAAACCACATGCTAGTAGTCTGGCCGCGGTGTGATCAACCAGTTTCTGCGGGAATGTGACGGCGGAACCAGGGCCAGATTAACACTTTGTTGTACCCTGGGCAACAATATTCAAGGGCTCCATCATCACAACCCAAGGATCACCATAATGTGATCACATACAGAATATTTTACTGTGATATGCAGTAAATATACTCAATACTTGAATGCCTGACAACACGTAACCCGCCCAGAGTAACCTTTGACCCACCTCGTGTGGACTGACCAATGAGGAGAGGGTCTTAACTTGAGGCCCTCTCTTCATTGGTCAGTCTGCATGAGACTGACTCTCAACTGACGTTCAGTCATAGGCAGCGAAGCGTCTCTGTGCAGTGCAAAAGCCCGGGTGGACAGTTTGTTTAATGTAGGGTGATCATATTTCCATTTCCAAACAAGAGGACAGGGGATCTGTGCCTATGACATCACACTATGGCAACGCCACACAAACCATGTTGGAACCCATTTTTTGTAAGAACTAAATTAATATCAGATTCTGCCAATAAAAGGGCTCTAAAACAATTCATATGTAAATATTTTGCATATTTAATGCAAAATCTTATTTTTCTGCTTTAGTGCTGCAACAAGGTTTTATTAATAATAAATTATTATACCTTTTGTTTTACTACAGCATCGGTACGCTTCCTGTGCACAGATTATTAAGGATGCTTGTTTCAGCTGTGAGATTAGACGATAGGATCAATGAAAAAATAAGTTGTCACACACTCCATGGAAACTTTCAGAGAATCCACAAATAGTGGCTTTCAAATGGTTTTGTTACTTTTTGTAAGTTTAGAAAAGCAGCAGATGAGACGGCATGTCTGATAATTTAGTTTTTCATCTGATAATATTAGAACATGTCAGTAATGTCTGAGGGGCTTTTACAAACACTGTATAACTGATACTCCTGGAGAGGGTATGAATTACACAGAGGCTTCTGGGGAGCCCAGTTATTGGGGGGGTGGGGGGGGGGGCATTTTGCCTTGGCCCCCAAAATGTCTTGAAACGGCCCTGGGTGTGTGACTGAGTTTAGAAGGTGATCTGAATTGTATCAGATGTATAAATATTACATGTGTGTAACTTGTTGTTTTTTACTGGTAAAAACATGTAGTGGAGATAAATCTACCTACATTTTACTTTTCAACTCTTTGTTTTGTTTTCTTGTTTTTATTTAACTATTTTCCTGTCCTGTCTGTCTCTCATCTTCCTGCATCTCCTCTAAACTCTCCAGAAAATCTGTTGCCTGGATTCTTACCTTTTCACCTCATCAGTTACTTTTGAGCAGATCAAAGGGATCTCCTGACCGCAAAGCGCAGAGCGCGTTTCGATGCTGCGTCAGTGAGGTGACATCACCACAGCACAGGTGATGAGCTCCGCAGTAGCGCGCTTCAGGCACAAATAAGACAGAAAATAGAGAACATGTGCAGACATGAACGATCGTGTGCTAATTATAGTTTTTTGGTTGCGCCACTTTGAGAATGGACCGTGCGCTGGACGCAGCTGCCTGGAGCGCTGTGCAACAACGCGCTGTGCCGCTCTCTGCTCAAAAGAGTCCAAAAATGATATAATATAGAAAACTTTTTTCCGGCTCCCCGGATGTGTAGATTATACAGCTCCCCCATAATTCGATCCCTGCTCCTGGATGAAAAGCCGGACATTTTCATCAATACAAGAACCCGCAGTCCGGACGCCCGGAC
The DNA here is from genome assembly GCF_043380555.1 of Nothobranchius furzeri. Lineage (NCBI taxonomy): Eukaryota > Metazoa > Chordata > Actinopteri > Cyprinodontiformes > Nothobranchiidae > Nothobranchius > Nothobranchius furzeri. Next base: position 85,375,220 of record NC_091744.1, read on the forward strand.
AGAGAGTGAAAAGTGGACACGTCCGGGGAAAACGGAACGTACGGTCACCATAGGCCTCATAAAGCGGGAAATTATAGATACAGTAATTTGCTCGTGCCCTGGGCCCTTTAGAGTTTGTGGGCCCTGGGCAATTGCCCAGTTAATCCGGCCTTGGGCGGAACCGGTTCGCAGCAGCGCGAACCTTGAGCTGATCTGCCGGCTCTCCCTCGCGCTGATCTGACTTGCTCTGCGCGCAACGGCGGGCAGGAAGGGGGGGTACTTTTGGGAGAGTTGTGCGACACAACGAATCGATGACGCAATTCGTTGCCAACGCTTTTAGTAATCGATTTTCATCGAATTTATCGATTCGTTGTTGCAGCCCTACTTATCATAACTACATTGATCGGTAATCACATGAATGCAAAACCGTGTAAAATGAGCTGCAGGTGTTGGCTATCACAGACACACACGCACGCGCACACACACACCTCTGATCTGAAGATGTTTGCATGTAAGGAAACAGACTGAAGGTTTATTGTTCTTTAATCTTCTCTCCAGATCCTCGGGGGGGTTGAGCTGCAAACACCTGATTATCTTTGAGTTTCACCAACAACAAGAAACAAAACTCTCCAGAGACTTTCTCCCACCTTTACTTTTAAGTTATTCACTCTTTATTTCCTCCTTTTATCTCTTTTCTGAATCATCACAAACGCATCCGCCCATCGTTTCCAGACACGCTCGTCTCCTCCGTGCTGCCTCCGTTCCCTCAGCATCCGTTTCTCCCACTCGGCTACATCTCTCATTACCTCATCCAACTATTCTCTCATTTACCCCTTTTCCTTCTTCCCCTGCGTCTTCTTCTTCCACTTCTCTTTCATCATTCTGTTTGAAAGACCCCGCAGTTTGATGATGATTTCTGCCGAGATTTTTAATCCACACAAATAATTCTGCAATCCCTGATTTCATTTGATTGCATTCCCTTCGCCGCTTCCTGAAGAATCACCCTGAACACAGGAGAGATCTTTGAATAACCCATTTAATACTGTTTGGTCCAATCGACCCATATGGGGAACCGCTGTTTTAACCTACACAGCACACAATTCACCTTCAGAGGAAGAACAGAAATCACCTCACCTTGGATTTATTTTTGCAGTAATACGAGGGCCCGTGTGTCTTTGAAAGCAGCAGCGATTCCAGATTCATGCGTGCAGAACGATTGCATTCAGCTGAGTGACAGCCGCTCGGGTTCAAATGAACAAAGCAACGCGTCGCTGCGGTGCTAACAGAACTGCCACTCACTTCCATCGTGTTACATTTAACCTTTTTGTGTGTTTGGGAGTTGGATGATTTCTTTTATTCCGGTGCACACCGACAC
>NC_091744.1:85381573-85539073 GCF_043380555.1 Nothobranchius furzeri
AGAGAGAGAGAGAGAGAGAGAGAGAGAGAGAGAGAGAGAGAGAGAGAGAGAGAGAGAGAGAGAGAGAGAGAGAGAGAGAGAGAGAGAGAGCATGCTTGCTGTATTTCTTGCAGGATGGTGAAACTTTAAGCTCTGAAGCGATGCGGATAATTTCAGTCTCCAGTGAGGCAGTAAAACGGTTCAGCCTTCAGAGCAAAATCAAAACAGCCATGCTAAGTCATGAGTCGTCTGGTGCAACCTCAACATCGGAAGGGCTTTTATTTTCTGCTGCTTTAAGTCAGCCAACAGGTTCGTAATCGGACGAGCGGGTTTGTTTATTAAGAGGAAATCTGAATAATTGTGCAGCTCACGTTACAAACTTGTAAACAGCCCAAAATAAAGGTTTACCTTTGGTTTTCTCATAAATAAGTGGTTTTATTGTTATAAATAAAGTAAAGGTAGCTCATTGGTCAACAGCAGTAAAACAAATTCAATCTGAAGAAGACTGAAAAGACCAAACAGGTTCTGAATGCGTCTGAGGCAGCAGCAGACATCAAAATGATTCAGGTGTTCTTCCCGTGAACTCAGTGGTGACCTTGTGTCACCAGGAAGCAATTTAGTGAGTGACCTGCTGGTATTTATCTGGAGGGGACTCGCTGCACATCTCTTTGCTGTCTGGAGTCAGAACTTCATCATCTAAACCCGACATGACAGATTCAAGGGAGAAAACTGAGACTGAAACAGACAAATTAACCTGCTGCTAAACGTCAGCGGGCGGGGGGTCCCATCCTTCCAGCAGGCTCGAGATGTGACTGACATGGAGGAAACAGCAGACCACAACAAATCAGCTGGACTTCTGTCACTCTGTCACAGCCACAAAACAAAAGTACAGAGAGGCCGCGTCCAAACTCGATTAGTGCTGAAGGGCCGACTCCCCTGCCGCCGCTGGGTGACAGGCAAGGAGTGACGGGGACAAATACAATCCAGAGGAGTTTTGGGATGATGTCACAATGTCTGTTCAACAGATTGCTATAAGAAAACTTCACAGAGGAACTCCAAAATGTTCTCGACAACAGCTTGAACTGAGTCTCTTCTCATTCCAGAAAGAATACCGGAAAACCCTCAAAGGTGACCAGCTGACCCCTCCCAGTTGGTGCAATTTAGCTACACTCAGACTTCAGGTCTTAATGGTCCGTTCGGATTATTTGGAGATCTTATTTTAAAGCAGCTTGAACCAGTCCATGTGCACAGAATTAGGTGCAACATTGCTCACTGCATCCGGCACAATATTTACAGAGAAAAATGAATATGCACGCTACACATTAGCCTGTGTTAGGGCTGGGCGATAATGGACCAAAACTCATATCTCAATATCTTTTTGCAGAATTCAGATATACGATATATATCTCAATATTTTTCCTCCTGTAAAATATTTACAAGTTAACTCACTTCAAGCTGTCTTGAGAAATTATACATAAATCAGAAGATTAAATGCATGAAAATGTATTGATTCTTGTCAAACTTTAACCTTAGTGCCTATTCTCTAGCAGTTTGAGCTTTAGAAACACTGGTACAGCTGTGTGTTACACACACACACACACACACACACACACACACACACACACACACACACACACACACACACACACACACACACACAGAGTTGAAAGCTGGAGGTGTATCATATATATATATAGCACTTTTAATTATATAATTATAATTAATGTAAAATTATTAGGGCTGGGTCTTGATTAAAATGTTAATCTAATTAATTACAGGCTTTGTAATTAATTAATCTCAATTAATCGCATTTTAATCGTTCAGGAAAATGTGCTCTCAAAGTAAAACTTTTAATTAAAATTATGAGACAGAGAATCAAACATTAGACATGGTTATTACTGTAAACTAAAGCTTTTAATAAAAAATGCATTTTAATTATTCAAATGTCACTGTGTGATATGAAACAAAACCCAAATCAACTAAAATTTATAATTACAAATAGAAAACACCTGCAAAGGGTCCCTGGGCCTTTAAATAGTCTCTCTGTCTAGTTGAATGAAAAAAAATTGACTTTGCACCAGATTCTAATTTTTCCAATTTCACTTGTTTGTATAATTGGGAGTTTTTATTATCATTTCTACTCATAATGTAGTAAAAACACATAAATAATAATCCTTCAAAATGACAGTCGAACAGGCACAAATATGATCTAGGACTTAAATGTACTAACTTTTAACACCAGAGCAGGCGTGACATATTCTGAGAATGATCAGGAACACTAATTGGTTCCATTTGGATGACTGGAGGATGATGGGATGATAAAAGATCATGGCGAGGAAATAATGATCTGACGAACAGGTGAGCGGACCTACATGGGAAGTTCTGCTGTCACGTTAAGAAGGGGATGCTGCAGACCCGCAGATTCACACCTGCAGCAGCGAATCTGGTGTGATCTCCAGCCTGATCACAACTTCCTCGTTCCTCGCTGCCCCTGATGCACTTAAGCATCCGCCCCTTAGCTGATGACAGCTTCAACACACCTCGCTGCTGAATGACAGTAATGCATGTGATGTTTAGACAGTGACTTGTCTCAGAAACCTATAATTCCCCGAAAGAATTTTTTAGAACATCATCAGAAAAGTTTCAGTGTTTCTGTTTTAACTTAAACTTCTGTTTTCAACTTTAAGACGCGTTGTTTGTGATTGTTTACAGAGTAGTGAGAACACGGAGCGTTCTCCCAGCGGCAGCCAGGTGCCTCTCGTTTGTCGGACTACTTTCATAAACTACTGTAAGGGCACAGAATTATTCTGTCTGGTGCTTTCAGCGCTGCACAGATGTTATGTAAATGTTACAAATACAGCTTACCGCTACTTTTGTAAAGTTTCCGGTGCCACCGGGCAGCCGCAGCAGAGACGATCTCTGAAAAATGTCCGCGACACGGACTCCGTTGTTGTCTGGAAGTTTTTTTTTCCCCAGGTTAAGAAAAAAGGCAGGCGTGTTTCCTAAATCCTGCATCAGTCCAAGCAAGGCAACTTCTTTCTGTTTTTATTACGTTTTAGTAGCCATTAGCACTGTGCATTGTTGTGTGCGTCAGTGATATTCAGTCTACGAGGAAATCGTGCAATGACAAAGGTTCCACCGTGCTTGAAATGCAAGCTGCGATTAAATGCGTAAATGTTTTTTACGCATTATGTTTTTCTAATTAATTAATCGTAATTAACGCGTTAAAGTCCCGGCCCTAAAAATTATTTAAATTTCATCTAGAGGTGGCCCATATCATATATTTCTTGTCTAGAGGAATAAATCTATCATGTTAAACTAAATGTATGATGTAATTGCATCTACCGAAGGTTAATGGGTCATGCACCGTGGAGTTATTTATCAGGGCAAACATGGCTGGAGTCTAACAGTATTGGCTCATATCAGCGATTATACTGTAATGACTCAGAGTCTCTGGTTGTTCTTTCATCAGTGTTATTTCCAGGCTACTGTCGCCGTAACCCACGCCTTACAAACTCTTAACTTTTTCAACAGAATCGCTGGTAACGGATTATTTACTAGCACAGCTAACCACAGAGGGAAATAAACGGAACCGGAACAACATTTCTCACCCGCTAAGCTCGCCTTCAAAATAAAACCTTAACCCTATAGTTTACTATTCCAACCCTTCCAATATGTTTGAGGTAATTTGGCCCGATTACAGAGAGGAGGGAGGAGTTTGGCTCGTCTCTCCGGCTCCGCACACACAGGATGGACAAACAGAACTCCATAGTCGCCAAATAATTAAAAACCAGGATGCCAAATGCAAAGTTTACAGCAGCACATTTACACAGAGGCTCACAGATTGAGCAAACTTGTGAGAATGCACGTAATAACCGCTTAGAGACGGAGCAGCATGTCGCTAGCATAGTGGCTATCTGCTAGCGTAGCAGTTTGACTAGTTATATTGTTAAAAAGATATAAAGTCATCTTGTATCTTGTTTAAAAATTATACCGATATTTTAAAATATCGATATATCGCCCAGCCCTAGCCTGTGTGCATCAATTCTAAAACCATTGCTCATTAGGAACAACCAGATCTGTGGCTGACTGATAAAGTAAACTTCCCATTCCCATTTAGTTTTGCAGGTTCCACCAGAGAATTCTGTCACGTGTCAATGAGGTAAAAGTTGGATGAAAAACATCTGATTTAGGACCACATATAGCAAAAATATATATTTTATGGCCCTTTTGCTTGTGGTGTGATGATAGCCTTGGAAACTAGTGAGGATCTAATACATTTTTAACATGCTTCCTAAGAAATAAAACACACTGCATCGGGGGCTGCATGAGTTCATTTTTTTAAAGTCGACAGTCAAGTAATGTAAAAAGAGTCGACTTTGACTAGTCGATGACGTCATACAACTGAAGCGGGTTGGTTCGCTGGAGTTTTTGCGCCAACATTTTCAAAGTTAACTCATTTCTTTTAACAACGGTAGTTTCTGCTTCAGCCCTCTCCCCCCGTCCCCCTGCTTCAGCCCTCCCCCCCTCCCCCTGCGCAGCGGCCGCAAACTCACTGATGCACCTGCAGCCTCTCGGAGTTCCTGCTGCTCTAAACATTAAAATAATTATTTCATTTTCTGTTCCTCACTTCTGATTACCTTCAATGGTGTCTGTTTGTTGCAACCAGCAGGTACAAAAACTAACTTGTTTTTGACTGTTTTTCTGTCCTGTCTGTTTATTATCTTCCTGCATCTCCTCTCAATCCTAAAGAGAAACTGCTACCTGGGTTCATATATATTCACCTCATGACTTACCTTTGAACTGCAGTTCTAAAAGATCTACCGACCGCTAAAACAGCGGAGTGCGAGCTGCTCGCCGGCCGCAGTGCGTCACCGGAGGACGAAACAGGTGATGCGCTCTGTTCCACAGCAGCGAGGTGCATCAGGCAAAAATAAAAGACAGAAAGCATAAAAGGAAATGAGCCGACATGAACGATCGCGTTACATTTGTTTTTGAGTAGCGACACCTGATGTGATGTTACTGTGGCCGTGCTCAGGACGCAGATGTCTGAAGCGTGTCAACAATCAGAGCTTTGCATGCACAAGCTGGTTAAAGGTTAGGATGGGGGTGAGGGGAAGGTTAAATTGCAAGAGGATAAAGGTCACAATGTGGTTAAATGTCTGTTTCATGGCGGGTGTCAGTACCGACGCTCTGACACAGCGCGTTGCCTCCCGACGCTCAGGAGCTTGTCACCTGCTGTCTTTTCCGAGGACTGCACTGTCGGTCATTATCACGTGACAATGACTAGTTTATGAAAGGCATAAAAAGTCACTACAGAGCAGTGAAGTCGGCTAGTCGACTAGTCGACTTGATGATAAAACCCCTACTTTGCATTAGTTTGTAATTTTTTTACATTTACAATTTTAACAAACTATGATAAATGAGTAACAAAACATTCTTATTTATTAGTAATTTTACTCAAAAAAGTGATTCATTGGGTAAACAACAGATATTAAATATTCAACTAGTTTAATGAGTCATATTTAATAAAGAGCAATAAGAAAGTCTTGCCTGTTGATTAGATTTGTCATAAAATGTATTAAAATTTCTGACAAACTATGAAAACACTTTAAAGAAAGCATCTGCAGTTTAAAAAATGAAAAAAAAATTATAAGTACTTGTTGTTTTTGATTATAATAGCATTTAATCAGAGCCACACACACACACAAACACACACACACACACACACACACACGCTACCGAGCTTCTAGCTCTGTCCCTCAACTCCTATATGAGTCCATAAACAACTTAGCATTTTCATTCAGGCAGGGTCCAGGACGTCCCTGCTTGACAAATATACTCCAGGCAAAAACTTGACATCCAGCATTTCCTGCAGACCCAGATGACAACTTCATGAGACTCACATCTCCAGCACACCTCCCAGAGCCATGCTGGCACTATTTAGCTGTGGGGCATGATGGAAGAAAACCTCTTTGCGGTGTTATAAAGCAGCCTCAGGGCGGCACGCTGCGGGGTTCGGCCGGCACAAAGCGACAGCAGCACCTTTACTGGAGCGGGTGTTCCTGTGTTGGACACAACGTGTGTGAAATGTGAGCAGGTGATCATGCCGCCTGCTCAGTGTTGTGTGAAATCTGAAGAGACTGTGCAGAAACATACAGATTCCAAAGTTTACTTTACTTTGCACCAAAACACACTCCTCACGCATGCACGCCCGCACAACCACACACTCCTCACACATGCACGCCCGCACAACCACACACTCCTCACTCATGCACACCCGTACCAACACACACTCCTCACTCATGCACACCCGTACCAACACACACTCCTCACTCATGCACACCTGCACCACCACACACTCCTCACTCATGCACGCCCGTACCAACACACACTCCTCACTCATGCACGCCCGTACCAACACACACTCCTCACTCATGCACGCCCGTACCAACACACACTCCTCACTCATGCACGCCCGTACCAACACACACTCCTCACGCATGCACGCCCGCACCACCACACACTCCTCACTCATGCACGCCCGCACCACCACACACTCCTCACACATGCACACCCGTACCAACACACACTCCTCACTCATGCACGCCCGTACCAACACACACTCCTCACTCATGCACGCCTGCACCACCACACACTCCTCACTCATGCACGCCCGTACCAACACACACTCCTCACTCATGCACGCCCGTACCAACACACACTCCTCACTCATGCACGCCCGTACCAACACACACTCCTCACTCATGCACGCCCGTACCAACACACACTCCTCACTCATGCACGCCTGCACCACCACACACTCCTCACTCATGCACGCCCGTACCAACACACACTCCTCACTCATGCACGCCCGTACCAACACACACTCCTCACTCATGCACGCCCGTACCAACACACACTCCTCACTCATGCACGCCCGTACCAACACACACTCCTCACGCATGCACGCCCGCACCACCACACACTCCTCACTCATGCACGCCCGCACCACCACACGCTCCTCACACATGCACGCCTGCACCACCACACGCTCCTCACACATGCACGCCCGCACCACCACACACTCCTCACACATGCACGCCCGCACCACCACACACTCCTCACTCATGCACGCCCGTACCAACACACACTCCTCACACATGCACGCCCGCACCACCACACACTCCTCACGCATGCACGCCCGCACCACCACACACTCCTCACGCATGCACGCCCGCACCAACACACACTCCTCACGCATGCACACCCGCACCAACACACACTCCTCACTCATGCACGCCCGTACCACCACACACTCCTCACGCATGCACGCCCGCACCACCACACACTCCTCACGCATGCACGCCCGCACCAACACACACTCCTCACTCATGCACGCCCGTACCAACACACACTCCTCACGCATGCACGCCCGCACCACCACACACTCCTCACTCATGCACGCCCGCACCACCACACACTCCTCACACATGCACGCCCGCACCACCACACACTCCTCACACATGCACGCCCGCACCACCACACACTCCTCACACATGCACGCCCGCACCACCACACACTCCTCACGCATGCACGCCCGCACCACCACACACTCCTCACGCATGCACGCCCGCACCACCACACACTCCTCACTCATGCACGCCCGTACCACCACACACTCCTCACGCATGCACGCCCGCACCACCACACACTCCTCACACATGCACGCCCGCACCACCACACACTCCTCACGCATGCACGCCCGCACCACCACACACTCCTCACGCATGCACGCCCGTACCACCACACACTCCTCACGCATGCACACCCGCACCACCACACACTCCTCACGCATGCACGCCCACACCACCACACACTCCTCACGCATGCACGCACACACCACCACACACTCCTCACGCATGCACGCCCACACCACCACACACTCCTCACGCATGCACGCCCACACCACCACACACTCCTCACGCATGCACGCACACACCACCACACACTCCTCACGCATGCACGCCCACACCACCACACACTCCTCACGCATGCACGCCCACACCACCACACACTCCTGTTGCATGCACACCCTCAGACAAATGCATGCAAAATGTATACAAACAATGCAATTTGCTGGGTTCCTTATAGGAAACTTTTGACTGATTGGCTTAATGAACTGACCTGTATTTGAATGCTTTCCTTTGTGAAGTGTCTTAAGATGAATCTCGACATGATTTGGTTCTATATAAATGAACTGAATTGAATTTAAATTGTATGGATGAGTGGCTGAACAAGCAGGGAGCTCACTTGCATTTGGGGTTAAACAAAAAGTGTGTGCAGAGTGTTTATCAGATCCAAGCCACAAATTACCCCACACTGTCTCTGTGGTGCAGGTTAAGTCCATTAGGTATCTTACTGTGTGTGTTCATGTGTGTGTGTGTTCATGTATTTAAATCGACAGGCTGGATATTGAGCGCTGTAAGCATGGCCCTCTTCTCTAATGAAGCTGTGTCTGTGCAGCCCTTGCAGGACCATCGGAGAGCTCAGGAGCCTGCTTTGCATCTTTAACTGAATCACCTGCTCGTGTGTCTGTTAAGAGCTTCAAGAAGCTCAACTGATCAGATGCACTCTACCAACAAAGCTCGACAAACTGCTCAACCACATCCAGGCCGGCATGTAATTTTATTTATGCAATGTTAACGTGTCTATTATGTCAGATTTCATGCTGCTGTGGGAGCAAATCACGGAGACACCATTTAAATATGTAGCAGACATTACTGAATTTATATTTAATTAACGCTAACTGAAGAGAAAGCATAAGTCTGCAGAGTTTTTGTTAACTGTAATTATGATTCTGCTCATTCTGCTTCTGCTGATTTTGTCAGTTTCCACACCTGTGCTGGTGGGCAGGTGAGTGGGTGGGGCTTACAGACCCACAGACTTTGGATCCTAAACACAACATAGCAGCTCTCGTACATGAATTGACATGATTTACCATTTCCCCAACACAAGGCCAAGATGCCTGGTCTACAAAAAACAAAATAGGAAATAAATATTCTACTTTTGCACTCGTGTGTGCAATAAAAACTATAAATCATAACTTTTTATCCAGCTAACCCATTGTGGTTTGTTTTCTTTAAAAAATGATCATTTTGAGATGATGAAGTGCAGCCTGCATATTGTTAGCACTCGTTTGGAGTATTTTTCTTAATGGGTGTGAAACATTTTTATTAAGACCAATTGAGATTTTTCTGAAAGTTCACAAAAAAATCTAATCATCACAATCGAGCCATAAAAGTGGAAATCTCAGCGCACCGATTTTGGATCAGAAATGGGATTTTCTTTTCTCCTTAATGACTTAAGAGATTAAAACCACTGTTCTCCGAGGTTCAACGCAGTTTTTAGTGTTTGAAGCGAACGTGCTCAAGCTAAAACCAGCTTTAAAGCTGTTCTTTTATCTTCATAATTAACTTGCCAATTGCATTTGTCAGTTTTACATGTCTGCAGCACCACGATGGCCCCAGACGGACGCTTTTGTTCCGACTCACTGAGCAGGTGCGATCAACCAGGTGAGAAGGACGAACGCGGATCTCGACAGCTCTGACACAGTCTGGTGATGGTTAACTTGTAGGAGTGAAATGAAGCCAGGCAGGCAAATTAAGTTTTTCAGTCTCAGGAAGTCAGAGCTTCTTCTGCAGGAAGCTAAAATGGATTTTGACTGAATGTGAATTCAAACGTTCCTGATGAGAAATTAGACAAAACACTCCTCAAATGCGAGCACTCGCACAAAACCCATGCAGGAGGACAAACTGACAATCACACGGTGACTAACAGGACCAAAGAAATGACAGTTTTCTATTTTTCATCCAGTTCTGTTGCATAATTTTGACACTTTCTCAGAAAATCTACAGGATTGCTGCAGAAGATGCTACGGTTAGGCAACACAATTAGAAAAGCAAAACAAACAGGAACTAAATTAACATATTTATGTTTTTGCATCAGTGCTCTTATCGCCTGAGAGCCTGTTTTTAGACCACATGATCAAAATCAGCTCCTCTGATTGGTTCAGCAGCTCTCGAGTGGAAAATTTGTGCAATCAGCTGATTATGAAAAAGCACTCAACTTATTCAATCCATGCTGACGAGAAAAGGAAAAGCCAAACATGCAAAAAGGTTCAGAGTAGATTTTCTCAGATACTGAAGCAGTTTGAGCTTTTCTGAGCGTCAACAATCATTGACATCAGTCATGGAGAGGAGGGAACAAGGAGTGGACAGTAGAGAGGGGGCACGGGTGCAGGGAGGGTGCTAGTTTAGAAGATGCTCTCTGAAGAGCAGGGTCTTCAGGAGTTTCTTGAAAATTGAAAAGGAAGCCGCTGTTCTGGTAGTGCTTGGAAGGTCATTCCACATCTGTGGAACGATGCATGAGAAGAGTCTGGATTGTCCTGAGCGTGGTGTAGGCACTGCTAGCCGACCATCCTGTGATGACCGGAGCGGCCGGGCCGAGACGTAAGCCTTTGCAAGAGGATTCAGGTAGATGGGAGCCGTACCATCTCGGACTAATTAATAAGGATGAAATGAAATATATGACCCATATATTTAATCAGCACACTGACTGGACAAGACACACTCACCATATCTCAATGAAGCAAGTTAGAATTAACGTCACTGCACATAGATATTTTCTTATCCACAAAATCAGCATCTTCATATCTGAGGGAGGTGTGTATCTGAGTTTGTTGGCAAAGCCCCTTTACAGGACAACTTCTGATTTATCAGTAAACCAAAATATGGCCGTTATTTAAACAGAATCACTGCCTGAGGGGTTCAGTTGAGCCCAACTCTGACTGGCCATCTCCCGTCGCATCTTTTGACAAGCCGTCAAACCTGCTGCACGCTACAGCTGACCGCAAACGGTTCCTTCAGAACAAAGCTGAACCAGCTCCGACTCCTTAAGAGTCTTCCATAGACGTAAATAACTACCTGCTGTGACCTGGAGACATCTCAAGACGGGTCTAGTGGCACTGCGGTTTCTTCTACGGACTTCGGTACCTTTGGGGTCCACGGACTTCCTGACATTCCGGATCTACCACGGAGGTCTTCGAAGGGTACGTAGACTCGACAGATTGTGTCTGATGTGGTTTTAGAAACCATCGCTATAGTTATAGCAGACCAAATCACTCCCACTCACAACCCAGTTTCTCCAGATACGAAGGTTCTGATAACATCTCATTCATACATCATCACACCTCACCTTCCATCCACTTACATTCATTCATCACACAACGTGTTTCCTAGATGTCGTGTTTTTAATTGTTTATAAAATAAATTTCTTACTTTTTATAAACTTGACTGTCTGAATTAATACGAAGTGTCTTACGATCCCTGAATAAACAAATAATCCTAATTCCTCTGGTTAAACATTCAAAGACCAATCAGACTGGATTTCCATATTTATATAGAAATTCACATCTTATTGGTCAAATGTAGTGTAACATATTTAGCTTAAAGCACCCAAAATACATACGTATGCTAACCTACAGTCCCATTAGTCATCACACGCTGGTGAAATTCACCTCCGCATTTGACCCATCCCCACGGGGAGTGGTGAGCTGCAGCTGTGGCTGCGCTCGGGAACTATTTGGTGGTTTAACCCCCCCCCCCCCCCCCCCCCCCCACTCCAACCCCTTAAAGCTGAGTGTCAAGCGGGGAGACATTGGGTCCCATTTTTTAGGTCTTTGGTATGACCCGACCGGGATTTGAACCCCGATTTCCCAGTTCCAGGGTGGACCCCCCCTAGACCGCTGAGGTTATTATTACCAGGTATTCACATGACCCAAAACCAGAACTAACATCCTAAAAAGCTGCATAACCACATGGAGGACAACGACCTGCACTTCCTTTTAGACTCCTTTTCCATTCATGTTCCCATTCCCTGTTAATTCTTCATCTTTTTCCAGACATGTAAAATCAACAGTTTTTAATTATTTCTGCATTATGATTTCTTGTTCACTGCTGTTTGGTTCTGACCCGGGGTTCTACCAGCTGACTTCTCACTAAGGATCTCGGCTGAATGAATACCTGAAGGAGAACCGACAGGTATTTTGGCCCCTTGTCACTGAGTGATGTATAAACTAGTAGAAGCACCTTGAAATTGATTCTGTGTTTAACTGGAAACCAGTGTAGAGATTTAAGAACAGGAGTGATGGGCTCGGTTCTCTTGGTTCTTGTTAGGACTCTAGCAGCAGCGTTCTGAATAAGCTGCAGTTGCTTCACAGCTTTTTTTGGGGAGACCAGTCAAAAGACCATTGCAATAGCTCCGGCTGCTGGAGATGAAGGCAGGAGGAGACAGAACACGTGACTGACTTTAACATCCTGGATGATCATCACTGTGCTGAGATAGAGATTACAGTAATCCCTCGTTTATCGCGGTAGATGCGTTCCAGACCTGGCCGCGATAGGTGAAAATCCGCGAAGTAGGGACTCCCAGCATGCCCCTCGCGGGGATTCCCTCCACGTCGCACCTACGTCACAAACCGCGGCTATAAACAGAAGTCGCCTTTCCAGCTCACCACTCAGTCATCGTTTCTTCAGATTCATGATCAGAGTTTCCAACCTACCGATCAATCCAACGAACTGTCAGCTCATAGTAAGTTATCTTACTTACTTCTGGAAAGCCCGGCATTTCCGTGTCACTTCGTTGACGCTCGAACGCTCGGGGGTTTCCTAGATCAGCCGGCGTTTCACCGACGCCATCACTTCCGCGTCTGTGAAACCACGCTCCCTATTGAATTATCGTATGATCACATTCTCTTTTTGGGGGTAAAACTCAAGAAAAATTTTTTTTTACTTTGTTTTTTTAGTTTTATTACAAAAAGTGCATTTTATGATGAAACTGTGAAAAAAAAACAAGAATTTCTTGATATTTCGCATAGAAAAATACCGCGAATCAGTGAAAAATAATGTGAATCTGCGAATTCCCCCTGAAAAATGCTCCAAAGAAAAAATCCGCAAAGCAGCGAATCCGCGATGAACGAACCGCGAAGTAGCGAGGGATTACTGTACTGGTATTTTTTTCACCTTTGAAGCCAAAGTTTATCCCACCATCCTGAAATTACAGAGTTAAGTTGCATGAATTTTAATAAATTTAATGTTCTTGTGGTTTGAAGTCTGTTTCTTTAATGCAAAAATTTGATTAAGCCTCATTGTTGGCGGACACTTAATCCTAAATCCCTCTATTGGGCATCGAGAACAAATTCCTCCAAAAAAACACCCAGAAACAGATTTTAGCCCAGCGTCAGTGATTTAACAGATGAGCTATTGAAAAAGAAAACCCGAATTAATAAATGAAACTCCTGTCTGCTCTTCTGAACTCCACTGAAGCATGAGTTAATAAACTGTAAGCCACTAACTGGGATCGGAGCTATGGAAGTGTACAGAGGAGGTTTCTGAGTCTCACACCATCAGCTGCTGGAAAATCAGGACTTAAAGGTGGATTTTTTTTTTGACACCTTCCCTGACAGGCTGCTTCGAAGGAGCCTGACAAAAGTAAAAGGAGGAGAAGCTTAAACTCCCTGTGGAACGGAAGAATCGCTTAATCTAATATGCAACCTTTTATACCCGACTGAGCGGTTCGGGGAAGCTCCAGGTATCCACTTGGATCCACGTTTCATCCCTTTTCCTTGGTCTAAACTGCATCATATCATAATGTCTTTTGGCATCTGCAGGAAAACGAACAGCAGAAGCTCAAATCAAAAGAGAGATGCACTTTTTATTTAAATCCCAGTGCACCTTTGTGTTGCACGGTCATGACAGCCAAACTGACTGATGTCAGAACGTTAACAGGAACTGTATTCTTCACGCAGTAATACACAGGCTCTGCAGGGAGGCGGTCCCATCCAAAGCAGCTCCCACATCACCACAATAAATCTTTGATGACAAGGCAGACACACAACTGACACACACACACACACACACATGCACACATGGAGCCTCTGAAGTCCACCATGCACACCCGGTTTCTGCAGCAGACTGTCAACACGGATCAACTTCTGTTGACTCATAAAGAAACGACTAAAAATAAGACGTGCGCTTGGCGGGACGGTGACGAGCCACACAGAACACAAAGTCAGATTTAGGATCAAGAAACACTGAGAAAGTAGAAAGAGCGGCCACGAGGTTATTCCCGGACTTGCGAGTAATGATTCTGACACTCCTGATCGAGCACATCTCAAAGCAGCACCTGCTGTGCAAACACGCAAGAAGGTGCAGGAAAAATGTGCAAAAATACGCACACAATCAGCAAGTCTGTGCGAACCCGGTAAACCGAGGAGGCGCCAGACGAGGAGGCCATCTGAGCCCGTCCAACCGGGCCAGAATATCTCGTTTCTGATGAAGCTTGTCGTTTCTATAAAAGCAGCGACCAGAAACAGGAAATAAACGGCAAGTTTGAGACTCAATGTGTGTAGTGTAAAAATGAATATGTGCTTAAAGGTGTGGATCACTGAAACATTTTAAATGATTATTTCTGATTCTAACGGGTCGCACAGAGTGTTTCATGCAGGCTGAACATGAAGATAGTCTCCTACACCTCTCTCCTGCATTAGCTTCTGATAATAGACGGTGAAACTCTAAGAGTCGAAAATCCTGACAGATCTATGTCACCCTGGGGCTGCTCGATTATGGCAAAAATAATAATCACGATTATTGTGACTGAAATTGAGATCACGATTATTTAGGACGATTTTTCTATTTATGTTGATTTTATTTGTTTTTATTCAGTCATAAAATTGCTCAGGGCACACAATCAGGACAAAAATAAATAAGAAACAAGATGATCACTATAATAACTCCTGATTCCCAGTATAAAAAGACCAATATACTTATAGCTCATAGTTTATGACCCAAGGGCTATAGACCTTGGTTTAACTCATGTAAGTCTAACCAGTACAGACCCAAATACCAATATCTGGCAAATACTGACAGCAAGAATTATACAGTGGCATTCATAACAAATACATGCAAATAAATTGATGTTCACAAAATGTTGCATAACATTTATTGAAGTCGTGTCAAGGTGCTGTAGGAGAGTGCACTAGCACCGTGTCCTCAGAGAGATTAGTTATTATTTATCAGCGTGAGGAACTTATTTCTACCTTATTTATAAACTATTTATTTACAAGTCCATCAGTTAATGTAATAATTGTCCCAACCACAGCTGCACCCCCAACCTGGTCTCACAGCAATCAGTGGCAAGCTTCCGGAGCGCAGGCGGAGTGTTTAGCTAACCTGCAGGAAACGTCGACGACAGTTATCCAGAAAGTAGCTAAGGGTTACCAGAGATGTTTCTGAGGTGTTCGCTAGGTACTTTTAGGATTAAAAAGTCAAGAAGGGGGTCTGAATAGCTGCTAGAAATAGCGTCAAAGTTCCTAAATTGCCAACACTGTGGAGGAGCGCTTCATTTGCAACTCAGGGCAGCGCAGGTGGGAGGAGCAAATAATCGGGTTGTTTTGTTTTTTTATAATCGTTCAAAACTCAGATCGTAATCGTGATTAAAATTCGATTAATTGAGCAGCCCTACGTCACCCTGTCACTAACATTTATGGACTCCCCCATCTTGGCTCACAGCGGGGAAGGCTGTTGTTGGTTTAGCATCCAGGAAACAGCAGAGAACGTCTCAGCTAGTAGAAGCTAACCGTTAGCATTTGTAACTCCACCACACAGCAGAACTCCTCCAGGCTTGTGTTGTGAGATAAAACATTAATATTGCAGAGCAAACAGTTGTAGAGTCACATTGCTGTTAGCCAATCAGAGGAGAGATGTCAAAATTTCAGGAAATAAGACTTTGAATCCTGCCTTCTGAAGCTCAGCTCTGATGTGGATCACTTCCTGAAACGGATGCACTGGAGCTCTTTTTTCCCCATTTTTACTACTATTACTGCAAATGTACTGAATAAATGAGTGATCCACACCTTTAAGTTAACAATATGATTAAATAAATATCTGAAAAGTAAAAAACTTTCTTTATGGTGTCATTTTAAAAGAAAGACAGAAGGCATTGAAATGTTAAAAAGATGTTATAAATGCAACATCTGTGAGAGAAACCCATTTAGAGCTCTGCCAAAAGGAAAATTAGGGTCTGAATTGATGCACAAATCTGGGAGGAAAACATACAGAAAACTTCCTTTCAACAAACTGTTTCTGCAAAACTGTGTTTCAAAGTTTTAAAAACAAGAGTTTCATATGTAATTGCTGCAGATTTATGCAAGCGGTAGCCGGGCCGTCCTTCCTTCGGCTTTATCTTTAGTAAATGTGCGACATGCAACCAGCTTGTTAATTAGTGCAGGGAATCTGCTCCAAAGACGCCTCTCAGGATGCCGCTCAGAGAACATCTGCTCTGGTAGACAACAGGAGACATCAGCTGAACATTATTGATCTTGGCAGGAATTAACAAAAAAAACAGAGTTTGTTATTCGCTGAAAGAGGAGGAAAGAGTGCCGACAGTGTTAATCACACACTAAACAAACCATTCTGTAAAAGAATAGCTTCTGGTTGTGCGACCAGGCATGGAATCGATGTTTTCGAGTTTTTGGCCGATTTGAGGTTTTCCGTGGCTGATGAAGATCTTGGAGATCAAGGCAATGCCATTGTCTTTTTATGTCTGTAATGCCGTTTTCAGAACTATATAATTTCTTAATAAGGATTAAAAACTGTTGTTTGTGTAATTGAAAATAATTAAAATATGTACAGACAAGCATTCTCACTTATTACAAACTAAACATCCAGCTGCAGACAGAAAATACATTTTTTTCTTTAGTTGAGTTTAGTTTAGTTTATTTGTCATATGCAAGTTAGCACAGGGTCAACATTGCAATGAAATGTGTTTGACGAGCAGCGGTCTCTCAGCAGCATAATACAATAGAAAAAAGAACAAGGTATAATACAGTAAAAGCAAAATATTAGAGAGTCATACTTAAAAGTAAAAGCTTACTAAATAGATAAGTAAGTATAGATGACTAAATATAAACAAATCTATAAAAAAAGTGAGTAGTAACATTAAAATGAAGTAACCAGTAGCAAATGATGAAAAATGCACAAGCATGGCTGATAAACTATAACAAATGTTAAGTGGCTATGCATAATGATCGGTCTACCTCTAACTTTAGGCAAGGCAAGGTAAGGCAGCTTTATTTATATAGCACATTTCATCCACAGAGGCAATTCAATGTGCCTTCCATCAGCAAGAACATTAAAGAGCAAGTCACCCCCTACCAGAGTAGAAGAAGAAGAAAGTATCATTTCTATAGCGCCTCTCAAGATAAAAATCACGAGGCGCTTCACAAAAACAAGAAATGTAAAAATATAAAAAAGCATTTAGAAAATGTTTAAAAATATATTTAAAATGAGCAAAAATAGACAATTGTGATTAAAAAAGTGTTAAGAAAGAGAGAGAGTGAACAGGAAAGAGGGAAATCAGTGGATCCTGAGGAAGGTGGAATAGGTGGGGAGAGCAGAATAAAGAGAGAGGGGTGAAGAAGGTCATACAAAAGACAGCTTGAACAAGTGAGTCTTCAGCTGCTTTTTAAAGGAGATCACTGAGTCCACTGATCTCAGGCTCAGGGGGAGAGAGGTCCAGAGTCTGGGGGCCACAGCAGCAGATGATCTGTCACCTTTGGTCTTTAGCCTGGTGCTGCACAACCAGTAGGCTTTGATCACTGGACCTCAGGGACCTGCTGGGGGTGTAGGGACTAAGAAGATCACCAATGTAAGATGGGGCTTGTCCATGTAAGGCCCTATAGACCAGAACCAGGATCTTGAAATGAACCCTGAAGTTGACTGGCAGCCAGTGAAGCTGGAGGAGAAGCAGGGTGATGTGGGTGTGTTTGGAGGACTTGGTCAGAAGCCGAGCACAGGCGTTCTGAACCACCTGTAGACGGTTCAGGGAGGTTCTGCTCAGACACGTGAAAAGAGAGTTACAGTAGTCTAAGCGTGAGGAGATGAAGGTGTGGAGAACTGTCTCAAGTTCAGAGCGGGACAGAATGGGACTCAGCTTAGCAACATTCCTGAGATGGAAGAAGGAAGAGCCAACAAGAGACCTGACATGAGAATCCAGGGCAAGAGCTGGGTCAAAGGTCACGCCAAGATTCCTGACAGAAGGTTTGGTGTGGGAAGCAAGCTGACCAAGAGAGTCTCTGACTTTGGTAACCAGCTTGTCTGGGGCACAGATGAGGATCTCAGTCTTATCTTCATTCAGCTGAAGAAAGCTCCCACCATCCAGGTGTATGGGAGTGGGAGTATTACTCCACTTCCTGTTTGAAAAATGCAACAAATGCTGTTGCCTAGCAGACCGAGAGGGCGGAGCCGCTAACAAATACACACACACAGGCTCACAATGACATTGTGACATCATATGGTACCAGCTAACGTTCTAGGGTACCTCTTAGCCAATAGCGATGGCAGATTTAAATTCAAATGCAGTGCAGAGTTTTTACCTGACAACGGCACAACACTGGCAGTTTTAGGCAGAAAATTAAAATTTTTACTAAAATGCACTAAAGTGCAAAACTATTGACGACACGTGTCTGCCGCATGATTAGACACGCATTTATATAGTTTATCAGAAAAAAAGTAGATTTGGGGGTCACTTGCTCTTTAAAATCAGTGTGACAGAAAATACAATTTAAAGATTAAAAAGTGAAGTTAAAGGGGGAACAAATACAGTGAAGACGGTGCAGCACAAGAACATTTATTCAAAGGCTGATGAAAACATGAAGGTTTTCTAGAGTTGGAGCACATCTGAGGTCACGAGGAAGCTGAATCCATCTGTTAGCAGCAGTAGCTAAAAGCAGCTTCACTCTGTTTGGTTCTGACCCGGTTCTACCAGCTAACTGCTTCCTAAGGATCTCAGAGCCCTGCTGGGTGTAGATACCTGAAGGAGATCTGAGATGCACTCTGGCCTCATGCCACTGAGTGATTTATGATCTACAGAAGTACTTTGAAATGAATTCTGTAGTTTACTGGTAACCAGTGTAAAGATTTAAGAACAGGAGTGACGTGTTCGGTTCTCTAGGTTGTTAGGCCTCTAGCAGGAGCATTCTGAAGAAGCTGCAGTTGCTTCACAGCTTTTTTGGGAAGACCAGTCAAAAGATCACTGCAATAGTCCAGCCTGCTGTAGATGAACGTGTGAATGAGTTTCTCTAGGTCCTGTCTGGACATGAGGAAACATGACACGACAAGAAACCTTCACCGAGGAAAACATGATATTAATGGATTGTTGATGGTATCAGAAAAATAATCTTTCAAAATTAAACATCGTAATGAAATGGAAGTCAAATTAGGTACAAACATGTAGCCCAAAAATGATCTGAATTGGCCTTACTGAAACTCTAAAGTCTGATTTTCCTCTTATTACTTATGCTAGCAGTAACAGGGGCCTCATTTATCAAGCTTGCTTTCGCACAAAACACGGTCGGAAAACTGCGTAAGCAACTTTCCACACAAAGTTTGGGATTTATGAAAGAAAACTTAGCAGAAAAATGTGCACAACTTTAAGTTGACTAAGGACCTGGCTTACACACATGCTGGACATGGAGAGCACCTGCAGTGCTGCTGCTGAGAAGATACAATCATGAAATCCTGCAGCATTATCACTTGTACCGCTTCGTTTTCACACAGAACAAGACCCCCCGGAGATTGCGTGCAGCTGTGCGTCCTCCATGTTTGATAGATCACAAACCTGCTTGGCGTCAGTACACTTTTTTGTTGAGCTTAAGTACGGTTTTAGTAAGGATTCTACGCCGTGTTTGATAAATGTGACCCCAGATATTTAGTGCAGGTTTTTACTTCCATAATCCAAATTTCAAGTAAATCTAAAATTTTAAATAAGCTGTTTATCAATGTTTCTTTGGAGGAACTGGCATTGGCATAAATTGGCACGGGCACGTCCCTCAGAGATAAACAAGAATCAGAGTTTGAAATCAGCTCTAAAAACCAGAATCGGTGCCTCTCTAGTGGCTACTTTTTGGATTTTAGCAACTCTGCTGGTGAAAACTGAAAACCTTTAAGAGGCCATCTGTGTTTGATGTTAAAAGGTGTTAAAGTAACTAAGAGTTTATTTACTAGTAGAGACAATTATCATCTAACTGACTAATTAGCTTGGTGGTAACGCAGCTTGCCTTTGGACTGAAAGGTCATGGGTTCAACCAGCTGTCAGGGTGGACAAGTAAACAAGGATCTGCGGTCTCAGGAGTCACCATGATCCGATACGGATGTTTGGGAACCAGGACCTCTTAGTAGATATTTTCTTGTTCTGCTAATCTAGTCTGATCTAGAAGGGTACCAACGGACCCGGTGCTTTGGGGGTACCACAGAGCCAAGCCTTTGTACCCCTTAAGGTACAAATTGATACTCATTTTCAGTTGGGGACTCATCCACTACATGAAGTTGTAAAGGACTGAAATTTTAACCAAATCAAAGGGACCATAAAGAAAAATGAGTTCAATGACAGAAGAGACATTTTCCTCATCTTTGGAGCAAATTCATGTTTTATATAATTTATATAATAATTGTAAATATTTGGATATCAAGTACAAGTGTTCTTGATGAAGAGCAAGTTGAGCTCCCGTTAGTCTCAGGCCACGATCAGAAACATGCAGAGCATTTATCTCTGGAGGGACATTTAAATACAGTAGTACGTCTGTGTGTCTCTATATGTGGGATTATATAATCCTAATTCAGATCCACTCAGCAGACCGGTCTCTCTGTATCAGTAACAAAGCACACACACACACATAAACACGTCAGCCCCTGGCTCTTCATGTAATATGGCACCGGCTCCGAGGACGGAGCAAAGCGGAGGAGAGGAGTGTGGCGAGCACTCCTGAGGCTAAATTTACTCGCTCGCTGTAACCCGGCACTCTATGCAGATTCTATTAGCCCCCCGGAACAGTTCAGCACTCCATCAGCCTGCCATTTCCCCCGTGCTAACGTTGAGAGCGTTTATCGTACCAACATCTCTGCACCAACAGGAGCAGCACTCAGGAGGACCCAAGAGCTGCATTAGAAAAACTACTAATGGCATCAATCTGAGCACAAGAGCGCTCGCCACATTTGTATCTGATTCTTTAGTTGGCCGCGGCGACGAACGTCACATCTTCCACTCATCTTTCCCCACTTGTAAACGAAGAGCGCTGAATTAGATCCGATTAAAAGCAGCCACTTAAAGGTGGAGATGGAGTGACCTCAGCTGTAGAGCAGCGCCGTGCAGATGGGATCTAAATTCATGCTGTTGCATCACTTCAGCAAGTAAACACAAACTTCCAGCTCTTTTTCTAAATGGCTCTTTAAGAAGAAGCATTTCTTTATGAAGATGTGAGTAAAAATCCTGTGATGTTTGATAAAACATCTCAGGATGTAAAATACCTGCTTCAAACAGAGAGATGAGTGAATAAAAGGTCTGATACATTTATTTATAAATTACATCCATCCATCCATCCATCCATTATCTGAACCCGCTTGGCCATGCAGGGTCGCAGGTATTAATCACATATCAGGTAAAAAAATCTAACTTTAATGTCAGCGAGTTCAAAAACCTTCCGACTAGGGCTGCAGCTATCGAATATTTTTGTAATCGAGTACTCTATCGAATCCTTTATCGATGAATCGAGTACTCTAATAAATGACCCTTTTGTGTTTGTAAACCATTATATCAAATAGCATGTTATAAAATATGAAAGACCAGGGGCGGAGTTAGGCTCGGCTACTTGGGCTCAAGCCCCGGATGTTTTATGAAAAGACTAGTGTGTGTGTGTGTGTGTGTGTGTGTGTGTGTGTGTGTGTGTGTGTGTGTGTGTGTGTGTGTGTGTGTGTGTGTGTGTGTGTGTGTGTGTGTGTGTGTGTGTGTGTGTGTGTGTGTGTGTGTGTGTGTGTGTGTGTGTGTGTGTGTGTGTGTGTGTGTGTGTGTGTGTGTGTGTGTGTGTGTGTGTGTGTGTGTGTGTGTGTGTGTGTGTGTGTGTGTGTGTGTGTGTGTGTGTGTGTGTGTGTGTGTGTGTGTGTGTGTGTGTGTGTGTGTGTGTGTGTGTGTGTGTGTGTGTGTGTGTGTGTGTGTGTGTGTGTGTGTGTGTGTGTGTGTGTGTGTGTGTGTTCGTGCGAGCGCGCGTTAAGCACCGGATCTTCTACAGTCCTAAATCCGCCCCTGTGTAAGACCTCTTAAAATGAGCACGCAATTGCCAATTATTCTTCAAGTCGCCGTCGTCTTCCTCCGCTTATCCGGGTCCGGGTCGCGGGGGCAGCATCCCAACTAGGGAGCTCCAGACCGTCCTCTCCCTGGCCACCTCCACCAGCTCCTCCGGCAGGACCCCAAGGCGTTCCCGGACCAGATTGGAGATGTAACCTCTCCAACGTGTCCTGGGTCGACCCGGGGGCCTCCTGCCGGCCGGACATGCCCGAAACACCTCCCCAGGGAGGCGTCCAGGAGGCATCCTGACCAGATGCCCAAACCACCTCAACTGGCTCCTTTCGATCCGGAGGAGCAGCGGTTCTACTCCGAGTCCCTCCCGAATGTCCAAGCTCCTCACCCTATCTCTAAGGCTGAGCCCGGCCACCCTACGGAGGAAACTCATTTCGGCCGCTTGTATCCGCGATCTCGTTCTTTCGGTCATTACCCAAAGCTCATGACCATAGGTGAGGATTGGGACGTAGATCGACCGGTAAATCGAGAGCCTGGCTTTCTGGCTCAGCTCCCTCTTCACCACGACAGATCGGCTCAGCGTCCGCATCACTGCAGACGCCGAACCAATCCGCCTGTCGATCTCCCGATCCCTCCTACCCTCACTCATGAACAAGACCCCGAGATACTTAAACTCCTCCACTTGAGGTAGGACCTCTCCCCCAACCCGGTGAAAGCGGGCAGGATCAAATCTGGAACAGCAGTTCTAGAAACTTGATCCTCAATCTGATCCTACGAGACAAAGCTGAAAACTACAAGAAAGGTTCGGAACCTTCAGAAGCAAAAACAGAAAATCAGAAACCTGTCAGAGAGATTTGGAACTGGCTGATGTCAACATCTGGCCCAATTTACTTTCTTTTCCTAGTGTGTCCCACTTTTTAATTTGTGTTGATGTGCTGACGTGTGTGTGTGTGTGTGTGTGTGTGTGTGTGTGTGTGTGTGTGTGTGTGTGTGTGTGTGTGTGTGTGTGTGTGTGTGTGTGTGTGTGTGTGTGTGTGTGTGTGTGTGTGTGTGTGTGTGTGTGTGTGAAACATGGAAGACTCCTGGGAGGGAATACTACTCATGTGTCACTGAAACATTTTAGATACAATTATTGTCCTTCAGCAACAAAGTGATAGTTTGGTGTCCTCATGATGACATCATCAGGACCAAACTGACCTAATCTGATTTCTGAATCAAATTTAACAAGAGAGAGAGAGAGAGAGAGAGAGAGAGAGAGAGAGAGAGAGAGAGAGAGAGAGAGAGAGAGAGAGAGAGAGAGAGAGAGAGAGAGAGAGAGAGAGAGAGAGAGAGAGAGAGAGAGAGAGCTGCAAACAGGGCCATAATGCAAACACAAACAGTGCATTAAAGTAGGACACTAACTGTCGATGGATTTGATTCACCGCTCAGTTTAGACTGGGAGTGTGGAAGCATGAAGAGGTTAAAAACACCTCTGAATACGACCGTGCACGCTGAGCTACATCAGAAAATCAAACATCTCTCTTCTTTAGTCACTGAACTCCTAAAACCAGCAACTCTCTGGGCTGAAACCTTTGGTGACACTGACATTTGTGAAGAAAGTGCTGGAACGTTCATGGTTGTTCCCAACTTCCATAAGTGAGTAGCGGATCTCACTTTTCTGTGGCAGGAAAAAGCAACATCGGGAATTTATCTGTAAACCTTTTCTGTTTCCAAAAGTAAGAAAATTTTAGATAATCAGGGAATAAAATAATTTCTGACCAGTTTTGGCTCAATGACCAGGTGCAGCAAGAATCCATCAGTATCCAAACATGTGTGCAGTGGTCCATGGTTTCATTCAGTCCAAGGAATTCCACAGTGAAATTCCCACAAACAGCAGCTTAGTGTGATCCTGGTGCAAAGTTGCCAACCTCTGGTGCTTCCAGCAGTCAGAGGCAGGAAGTGTACCAGCAGCAGCTGCCTCCACCCATCCCAAACCAACAACAGCTTCATCAGAACCTCACAGCTCCCGTCCCCAGACACAGGTTCCAGATGAGCAGCACAAGCCCAGGGTCAAAGGTCCCCAAACTGAATGTTTGCAGGGTTTCTGAGCCTTTCAGACTATAACTATGATCTCAGACACAGGAAGGGCGTTTCTGTGGAGTTTTCTATATTCAGTTTGTGATTTAAGTAAATAAGAGAAACAGAATAAGATCTTCACTGACATGGATTCAGATTTTTAACGAAGAAATGGCGATTCTGGTCTGGAGGGGGTCGTTAACTCTTATTCCTGTGATGCTTCAAATCTGAGTTCAGATGCTGCAGCATCTTTCAGAACCAAACTTTACTGAAATGATTAGAGGAAGCAGCAACACTTTGCTTTAATCTTCACGTGGAAATCAGATCAAACCTGCAAACACTCAACTTGAGGAAGCTGGCTCTGGATTTTGTGTAACCAATTAAACATTATGAGCTTCAGCAGCAGCCTTCAGACTCTCATCCAGACCCAGACGGTCATCTCCACGCGATTCTGACCTTTGATGTGTTCGTTCACCACGCTCTCCAGCCGGTCCAGCCTCTCGATAATCCTCAGCGTCTCCCCCTTGGCGTCCTCCTCTAACTTTCTGTCCGCGTCGCCGCCGCTTTCCGCAACTTTCGGACCGCTGTTGGCCACATAGTTGGTGATCCAGCCGACGTACAGCAGACACACGATGTTGGTCATACCGCTGAGGATCACGCACGTTGACACCAAAGTTTTAGTTCTCCTTGAGCACAGCATCGCGACATCCCGGCACGAGCGCAAGCAGGTGGACTGAGGAGAAGACGCACTCGGGGAAACGTGTCCAAAAATGCGCTCAGGTCGCCTCGGCGCTCTCCGCTGCTGGCTGCGCCATCGCGGAATATTGCGAGTGCCTTTCGCGGCTGTAATGAAAATAATCTGACCGTATGATTTCAGGGAGCTTACACGCTGAGCAGCCGGGGAGCCACGCTGCGCTCAGCCGCTCCGAAGATGTGAAACGGGAAGGCAGCAACCCCCCTGTTGCCTTCCTGCGGCCCAATCGGAGGGGAGGAGGCGGGGTTTCCCGGCCTCTGCCATCCCCCTCACAGCTGGAGGAGGAGGAGGAGGATGTATGGAAGCTGAAGTGCATCGACCCGAGAGGATATGGCTCGAGCAGATTCAGTTACAAGGCGAGAGGAGATTGAGCAGGTGGCATCGGAGGGCGCATGCGTAAAAGTGACTCTTTCAGCCACCTGTGCAGGTGTGTGGGATGGATGCGTGTGGGCTGATGTTGGTGTTTTGACATAGAACATTTGTGATCAATAAACATTAATAATTTAAATATGTTTTAATAAAAATGTGCAAAAATGCTTTTTATTAAAAATAATACGTGGAAAATGTTTGCAGTCATCATGTGATCCTGGTCCGTACCTGTCCAGTTCCTTTTGTTATTTAACTGATTGGTTTTTTCATGTCCAGTCTTGATCCACGTTTACAGGAATATGTTTTATTTATAAAGTAATTTACTAAAGTATCTTTATTTATTTTTGTAGGATCAGCTATGTTAAAATTTAAGGACATTGTATATCTTAAAACTTTAGAAATGATGTATAGAGTGGCGAAAAATAATGTATGTTCCAATTTGTATTTTAAGTATGTTTAAATTAAGAGATGGAAAATATGATTTGAGGGGGTCTTGTGTGTTTGAAATACCTAAAGTGAGAACTAATGCGAAGTATAGATGTGTGTCGGTGTTGGGAGTGAAGTTATGGAATGGACTTAATGATGAACTGAAGATGTGTTATTCTTTGTCGTTTTTCAAGAAAATTTAAAAAAAATTGCATCTTCCAAAGTTGTAGAAACTTAGTTTGATGTCCAACCTTGTGTTGATTTGATTTCTTGATTTATCATTGCTTTTCTTTAAATGTTATGCATCTTAGCTATCAGCCTTGGTTAAGGATTTGATTATCTCTGTGGGAGTTAAGGATAGGCTAATTATAAGCCACTAGGCTTCAACCTATTCCTTTTTTCGGTTGCTTGATTACTTTTATGTAAAATTGATAAATTGTTGTTGTTGACTGAATAAAAATATCTATCTATCTATTTATATATTTTTCTCACCGAGCCAATAGAAATAGCATATATCATTCTTAATTGCTGATAACTGATTATTTACTGCCAGATATCTACACCTGTGCCTGTTTACCTCGTCAGAGATGATCTACTGCATCACGAAGAGCAAAAATAAATAGATGAATACGTTTCTTGACAACTGGGGATATTTTCAGACACCCTGTAAAAAGAATTTGCTGAGAGATCGATAAATTTACACAATCTATTTACAGGATTCCAGCCGAGCTGCGGACCGCTGCAGCAGCTTTCATTATTTTCTAACAAAAACACAATGGATTGTATTAGACTTTATTTATTTTCCACAACATTTTATTTCATGGACACTGGTGATAAGTTGTCGGTGGATTTTGTAATTATTCTTTCGCGGCGATGAAGAAAACTATTTATGTGTGTTTTTACCGTTTTATGGAAATGAAAAATAAAAGTTGTTGCTGTTCTCGAAGGATCTGGCGAGTTTTAAAAGTTAGAGAATAAAGTTAAACGAGTTTTTATAACAGAAAGTTGCAACTTTGCTGCAAGCAGTTAATTTGTCCAAAATCTGCTCATCAGCATCCCTTCCTCATGTGAACACGCACACCCTCACTCGCGCGCACATACATGCACGCACATGAGTGTGCGTGCGCATGTACACGCGGGCCACCATGAGCGCTAAAGTAACTTCAGAGATTTTCATCACCAACAGATGGATCTTGCAGTTAGGGCCACTAGGCTTCTGCTTTCATCTTTGTCTTTCATCCACTGCTCTGCCAATAACACACACACACACACACACACACACACACACACACACACACACACACACACACACACACACACACACACACACACACACACACACACAGAAATGTGGTGCAGAATCAAAAACTCACCGTTCACCCAAGAGCACCCTGTAAGATTCAGCCGCCTCGCCCAGCGTATAAATAATGCATTAGATGTGAAATATTGAGGCTCTCTGCTCCACGTTGCCTTCAATCTCATCTGACCGACCGACTGTCAGTCTGTCTGCCTCTCTTCCTTCTGTCGCTCTCCTTCTGACCCCCCAAAAGAAAAGGCCAGTGAGATTGCTGATTGTTCCGAGCTTGATGCATAAAAATGCTCTGATGTATGTTTTCTAGGGAATGACCAACACAGTTGAGAAATCCTTGTAAATAAATGTGTCAGAAACACAAAATCCATGTTTTAAATTTGTCAGTAAAACCAACAGATTTTATGAGTCTCGACTTTGTGCTAAAATCAGGGTGGGCATCAGAAATGTTAAAGTCACTTTAAGTGTGCATGATTTTGTAATGAGGCTAAACATTACAACGAATTAAAACGGTGTCAATTTTTATTAAATACATTATTTTGTCCAAAAATGTGATTCTGATGCTTTCCATAATTTCTGATGTAAACAATCGTGTGAATAAGCCCTCTAAAGGCAGCATAACCTGCAATGACATCTTTGAAATTAAAAATGTTCCTCTAAATAATCCACTTAAAGAGCAAGTCACCCCCAAATCAACTTTTTTTCTGATAAACTATATAAATGTGTGTCTAATCGTGCTGCAGACACGTGTCGTCAATAGTTTTGCACTTTAGTGCATTTTAGTTAAAATGTTAATTTTCTGCCTAAAACTGTCAGTGTTGTGCCGTTGTCAGGTAAAAACTCTGCACTGCAATTTAATTTAAATCTGCCATCGCTATTGGCTAAGAGGTACTCTAGAATGTTAGCTGGTACCATATGATGTCACAATGTCGTTGTGAGCCTGTGTGTGTGTGTGTGTGTGTTTGTTAGTGGCTCCGCCCTCTCGGTCTGCTAGGCAACAGCATTTGTTGCATTTTTCAAACAGGAAGTGGGAGTGGAATAATGTTCTGGTAGGGGGTGACTTGCTCTTTAAGAACCAGCCACACTGACTAAATTGTTATAATTAAATCCTGTTTTCTACAGCAGATTTTGTTTTTCACAACTTTTCTACAGAAAGCCACTTCAAAGTAAACTATAACTTCAAGTAAAGCCACAAAAATCACAACAGCCAAACATGGAACTGGATTCATAGTTATTTATTAGGCGTCCTAATATTTCAGCTGCAGAAATTAAACCAGGAGTGTAGGAGGCAGCGTGAACGAGGGACTCATAAAACATAAAAACCCACATTAAAACACACCTGAGCGGACTCAGAAGAGAAGTTTACAGAATAACGTGAATCTGAGACTAAAGAGAACGCAGGGATGATTACTAATGGGAAGCAGGCGAGATTACAGGATTAGGAGAAAGCAAGGTCACCTAAAACTCATTCAACATTTCTTAGACAACTCCATGATCCTTTTTACAGAACCTTCTGGGTCAGAGCAGTTGGAAACGTTATGTAATCTATTACAACCCTCGTGTTGACAGTGAGTGAGAAGTAAAGCTGTGTTGGTGTGAAAAGAGATGCACGAAGCACCAGAAGAAACCTTCAGTTAGCTCAAAGATCTCCACTTCGTTCCACCAAAGCAGAATTTGAAGAAGAAGAAGATGAAAGTATCATTTCTATAGCGCCTCTCAAGATAAAATCACGAGGCGCTTCACAAAAACAAAAAATGTAAAAATATAAAAAAGAATTTAGAAAATGTTTAAAAGTATATTTAAAATGAGCAAAAATAGACAATTGTGATTAAAAAAGTGTTAAGAAAGAGAGAGACGGAACAGGAAAGATGGAAGTCAGTGGATTCTGAGGAAGGTGGAATAGGTGGGGAGAGCAGAATAAAGAGAGAGAGGTGAAGAAGGTCATACAAAAGCCAGCTTGAACAAGTGAGTCTTCAGCTGCTTTTTAAAGGAGACCACTGAGTCCACTGATCTCAGACTCAGGGGGAGAGAGGTCCAGAGTCTGGGGGCCACAGCAGCAGATGATCTGTCACCTTTGGTCTTTAGCCTGGTGCTGCACAACCAGTAGGCTTTGGTCACTGGACCTCAGGGACCTGCTGGAGGTGTAGGGACTAAGAAGATCACCAATGTAAGATGGTGCTTGTCCATGTAAGGCTCTATAGACCAGAACCAGGATCTTGAAATGAACCCTGAAGTTGACTGGCAGCCAGTGAAGCTGGAGGAGAAGCGGGGTGATGTGGGTGTGTTTGGAGGACTTGGTCAGAAGCCGAGCACAGGCGTTCTGAACCACCTGTAGACGGTTCAGGGAGGTTCTGCTCAGACACGTGAAAAGAGAGTTACAGTAGTCTAAGCGTGAGGAGATGAAGGTGTGGAGAACTGTCTCAAGTTCAGAGCGGGACAGAATGGGACTCAGCTTAGCAACGTTCCTGAGATGGAAGAAGGAAGAGCCAACAAGAGAACTGACATGAGAATCCAGGGTGAGAGCTGGGTCAAAGGTCACGCCAAGATTCCTGACAGAAGGTTTGGTGTGGGAAGCAAGCCGACCAAGAGAGTCTCTGACTTTGGGAACCAGCTTGTCTGGGGCACAGATGAGGATCTCAGTCTTATCTTCATTCAGCTGAAGAAAGCTCCCACCATCCAGGTTCTGATAGAGTCTAAGCAAGTGTGTAACAGCTGCAGCTTAGACATATCATGGGGCTTAAAGGAGATGTACAGTTGGATGTCATCTGCATAAAGATGGTAGGATATTCCTTTGAAGGAGCTCAGGATGTGTTGAAGAGGAAGCAGATAGAGGAGGAAGAGCAGAGGCCCCAGCACAGAACCTTGTGGGACACCATGGGTAAGGGAGGTGGTGGAGGACCTAAACTTGGAGACGGCCACAGAAAAGGAGCGCTCAGAGAGATAAGAGGAGAACCACTCCAGAGCAGATCCTGATAGGCCTACCCAGTCTCTCAGCCTCTCCAGTAGCAGGTGATGGTCAACAGTGTCAAAGGCTGCAGTCAGGTCCAGCAGGACCAGAACAGAACAGTCCCCTGCATCACTGTGGGTCAGAAGGTCATTAGAGACCCCAAGAAGAGCTGTTTCAGTAGAATGAGCTCTACGAAAACCTGACTGGAAGCTATCATAGATGTTATGTTCATCAAGAGCAGCTGTGAGTTGTTTAGCCAGATCCACGACATTTAGACATAAATGACCAAAACAAGCCTGCATTTGTAATTCCACCAGGTTTATGTGACTGGAATCATTTTCAAATATAATCAGTCTCCATCAATAAGACTTTCATGAACATGCTCAGCCTCAGAGACTCAGCAGCCCTTTGATGATTTTTTATTCTTTCATTAAAACCATCGTTCCTAAGGAATAGCTCATTTCCTCATTTGTAAGCCATGTTTTCTTTCTGTTTTTAAACTAAATACACGTGACGTGGTCTTGGGGACGAGTTTAACCCAAGACATGCAGAATTCACCACTCATGAGTCAATTAGAACATTTAAAGAATTTTGTTTAAACAATCGGGAACTGAGGGCGCACTGGACAAGGTCCAGGGGGGATTGCAATGGAACCGCAGCGTCTGCAGAGGGGAGAGCAGAAGAACAGGTGTCCAGGGAGGCAAGTCTAACCTAGGAAGGTGCAGAGTAAAGACTTACGGGAAGCTGGGGGCTGAGGAATTGGGGAGGGTAGGTGGAGTGCCGGGGTGAATCCAAGACGGGGTGTCCAGGAGAGCAGGCCGACAGGGAAGAGAGGAGAACGGTGAATGCTGCGTCCAGGAGATTTATGGGGCACAGGTGAGTAATCCAGCGGGATCATGGAGGTGTCCAAGTAGTCAATCAGAGGAGCCACAGGAAAACCAGAGAAGCTCCAGAAGTCCAAGGAGATCCTGAGGAGTCAAGGTAAGGTCCACAAACGATCCAGAAATCCTGGGATCAGGTAAGCACAAGTATATCCACAAGGGTTCAAAAATCCAAAAATCACTAACGTTAACCTGGAGACACAAAGGGCTGGAACTACCAAGTTGCAGTTAATCTGTCATGATGTGAGGGTGGAGATGGCGGACCAAGTGTGGTGGAGGGTTCAGGAGGCAGAAGAGCAGGCACGGATGAAAAAATAAAAATGGTTTAATGGTGGAACGGGAGAGACGGGACAAACCACGCATGAACAAACAACAATGATCCGACGAAGACAGCAACAAGGAGGGAGGTATAAATACACAGGGAAATCAGGAACACCTGGGCAGAGTAACGAGGGACAGGTGAGAACAATAAGGTGAATCAAGGCAGGAGAGACACAGTCAGGGAGGCCGGGGCGGATCATGACATAATCATCCGGCGTCGAGATGCGTTCTCTTCCTCCTCTCATAGCTGCAGCTGGAGCCTCCCTCTCCTGAAACACAGCAGCTCAAAGATGGAAGCAATGAGAGGAGCACTCACC
This sequence comes from Nothobranchius furzeri, assembly GCF_043380555.1. Classification (NCBI taxonomy): domain Eukaryota; kingdom Metazoa; phylum Chordata; class Actinopteri; order Cyprinodontiformes; family Nothobranchiidae; genus Nothobranchius; species Nothobranchius furzeri. Next base: position 85,413,120 of record NC_091744.1, read on the forward strand.
CCGACACATGACACCATGTGAAGTATTATAATTATTACCAAACAGGGTTTGTGTCAGAAACTTCACAATAAATCTGATTCATCCATAATAAGACATGATGGTGAGAAAGGCAACCAATGAAAACTTCACTGGTTGCCTTTCTTCCACATTATGAATCACATTAAATATCGCTCAATCTCTCATTCTCTAAACTTCCGCTGAGACAAAAACTTTGCATATTAAACTTATATTTCAAAGCTTATTTAAATTTCTATGTAACAATGAGACCAAGACTTCTAATAAAGTCCCAAACAGGACTAGAAATACACCCATTCTGATTAAAAGTATAATATTAAGCACTTCTCGCAAATTTTTGCGTTTGATCAACAAAAAAAAAAAGCCTCAGAAATTTGTTAAAACATTTAACAAAAACCTGGTCAACACTTGTAAAATTATGACTATTTTTATTGTTATTGTGCACAAGAAATCAACTAAAAGTGCAGATTTAAGTCTGGCTTTCCCCGTGAGATCAGTCCAGCGCGTGTCTGGATTTCTGATAAACTGAGAGCTAATTGCAGAGGCGGAGCTGCCAGAATATCCGTCCCGTTTTGGAGTGACATCAGCGTTTGATAGGAGCGAACGCCATTTCGCTGAGTTGTTCTGACAATATGGAGCTGATTATGTGGGGCCATGCCTGGCTGCAACAAGGGCTTGATTAAATCAGTTTGTGAGTGGATCAATCGAAAAGCCCTCTGTGGTGAAAAGTGTTTGCTCTGACAGAAGGGATGAGAGCCGAAGCCCCCTGTGCAGCAAACTAATAACCCAATAAGCTCCCATGACTTGAAAAGGAGAAGAGAATGATGGAGGATGGACGACGTTCTGAAACGGCAATTTCTCTTTTAAATGCCTGATTTGTGCTTTAATGGTCTTTGGCTTCAATTGGTGAGGCTTGTTTTGCAAAATCATCTTTAATAAAGTCCAAGACAATAAAGTTTTAGCTCACCTCTGCTTGGCTGAACACCTTCATGTTGTCCTGATGCGCTTTAGAAATAGAAACACACTCAGTAGGACTTGTTTTTGGAAGAAAGTCAGTCGGGTTTGACGATAAGCTGCAGGCACGATCAGAACTTCGATGCCTCCATTGCTTCATGATCCAAACAGACATGTGCATGCGTGCTTTTCTTTATAAGATGAATGAAATTCATCAAAACTGTTTTAAAACCGTTCAACCCTTTTGTCTCCATACCAAGAAATAAGCTCAGAATTTTTGCTTTTATTTCTTTTATGCATTTTAGATAATAATGGTTGAACCTCCAAATGGTTCCCAAGCACAGCCGCTGCTGCAGCTCACCTCTCCTCACGGGGATCATGGGTAAAAAGAGGAGATGCCGTTTCACCAGTGTGTGATGACTAATAGGACTTTACAATTTACTGTAATGTTAGAACTAATATTCGTATTAAAAATCCAGACTATTTTAGGATCGGCACCTCCAAATCTGAGACCATGGTTCTCGACCGGAAAAGGATGGCTTGCCAACTCCGGGTCGGGGGAGAGGTCCTACCTCAAGTGGAGGAGTTTAAGTATCTCGGGGTCTTGTTCACGAGTGAGGGTAGGAGGGATCGGGAGATCGACAGGAGGATTGGTTCGGCGTCTGCAGTGATGCGGACGCTGAGCCGATCTGTCGTGGTGAAGAGGGAGCTGAGCCAGAAAGCCAGGCTCTCGATTTACCGGTCGATCTACGTCCCAATCCTCACCTATGGTCATGAGCTTTGGGTGATGACCGAAAGAACGAGATCGCGGATACAAGCGACCGAAATGAGTTTCCTCCGTAGGGTGGCCGGGCTCAGCCTTAGAGATAGGGTGAGGAGCTCGGACATTCGGGAGGGACTCGGAGTAGAACCGCTGCTCCTCCGGATCGAAAGGAGTCAGTTGAGATGGTTTGGGCATCTGGTCAGGATGCCTCCTGGACGCCTCCCTGGGGAGGTGTTTCGGGCATGTCCTGCCGGCAGGAGGCCCCCGGGTCGACACAGGACACGTTGGAGAGGTTACATCTCCAATCTGGTCCGGGAACGCCTTGGGGTCCTGCCGGAGGAGCTGGTGGAGGTGGCCGGGGAGAGGACGGACTGGAGCTCCCTAGTTGGGATGCTGCCCCCGCGACCCGGACCCAGATAAGCGGAGGAAGACGACGACGACAGACTATTTTAGAATTTGTTTAATTTTGCTTTTTTTTTGTAATTCATGCTTCAGGGACATACTTTGACCTGCCACTCTCAGGGTTGAACTATAAAACATCGTGCCATGCACAAGCTGACAGATTCAGACTTTTTTTTTAAAGAAAAAGGTGGGAAGTAAAAAATATCAGAATTTTTTGGCTTCACCTTGCCTCTGTCATACCTGCATGTCTCGATCTGGATGCATCATCTGGAGAAGTCTGCAGGCTGGATGCCAATCCCGGTGTGCAGCTTCAGCTCAGCATAACCTTTCCTGTGTTGACGTCAGCAGTAGTGGATTTTTGTGTTTCACCTGTGGTTCTGCTGTAAAGGAATAAAACAACGTTAATAATTGATAAAATAGGAAAGATTTAAAAGAAAGTGTGCATCAGTGGATCACAAACGCATCACAAATATGTTCTCTGAGGGGCTCGAGCCAGGACACAGTGTGGACAGACGTTGTCCAGCACATGTCCTCACAAAGGTCTCTGAGGCCATTTTTGAATCGATAGTTTGTGTTTTTGTGTTTTTTGTGCCGGGAACACCCGCGCGTGAACCACGAGAGTCCGCCAGCTCCATGCAAGAAGGTGCCTGCTAAAGTAAAGTCACATAATATTTAGTATTTTCTGCACCACCAACAAAGAACTGAGAAATTTTCACATCTGAAAAAAAAATTGTTTTTTTTTCTAATTTTAATGAAAGAAAGACCAAATTATTTTATAATAGTGTTTATTTGCACCAAAGTCTAAAAGTTAATACATTTATTTTAAAAAGTGCCTTTCAGGACACTCAAGGGCACGTTAGGAAAAGCCAGATAAAACAGAGAAAGAACAGCATAAAGTACATTTAATAATTTTATTTATATTTCTTAATTTCTTACGCTTTCATTGGTAAATGCAACTGCCCTTGAATTATCTGCAGTATTTCAAATATTCACAACAATTACATTCAAATTCATAACGGTATTTAGTATTTAAAGCTGTTTATTTTTCACAGTGGTGTTGGAGTGGTTCTGTCCTTTAGGTGTAAAATAAATAATACGTGTTTATTAAAGCATCTTTAGCAGCCATGTGTCACGGTCTGGGGTTTCTCCTTCCACTCACTAACTGGATTGGAGTTTTCCTTCTGCAGGTGGGCGTGTCTGGAAGTGGGGAAGCTGCAGGTCATGTGCTCATCAGCCGGCCAGGGATACTTGAGCACCTGAGAGACGCCTTCACTTTGCTGGCTGATTAGCTTAACTTGGGTATCGCCTATCAGCCAAATTCTGAGAATTAAGATTTTGAGTATTTTAGCCTTTGAGTGTTTTGTTGGAGTTTGTTAGATTTGTATGCCTGACCTCCTGTTAACCTTCTCCGCAGACATCACTCCACTTCCACCTCTGACTGACTACAACCTGGTTTTCTCCGACTCCCTGATCGTCTCTCAGCCCGTCCCTGGCCTCCCCGCTTCGTACAGCCCACCTAACCCCTCCTGGATCTTCACAAGCCTCCTTTGCTCATCTCCCTCCACCTCAAGGCCTCAGGAACCCTGCCTCAAGTAAGCTCCCTTCCCCCCCGACCGGACCAACTCCCCTCTCGAGTCATCCACACTTCAGGTCCTCTAAACGCCACAATCTATTCAGTTCTCACATACCGGACCTAAACTCCCTCGGTCTCCGGATCTCCACATCGGAATCCCGTCCGAAGAACTCAGCCAGGTTTTACGCTGCTCTTTTAGTTCTCCTTATAATTAATTATTGTTTAAACTCTTACCTTTTGTCAGTGGACTGATTCTGTATGCTGTGGGTTAGAATATATCCACACATGACACCATGAAGAAGGAAACCAACTTTCCACATGATTAAACGCTGAAAAGAGGTGAACTTGGAGTTTAAATCTTCAGGCACAACAAGCACCAGCGACTGAATGGTTGCAAACCGCAACACAACAACAAATAAACGATAAAATCATGAAAAATAAAAAATGATTGAAGTAACTTTCATCTAATGGGCTCATATAGTTACGTGAATGTTCCTTTCAGGAAAAACTCTTTTATCCAAAGACTGGATCTCTTCTAGAACATTAAATCAAAAGATCTGTGTGCAGTTGGCAAAGTTTTCTGTAAAGATCGTTCTTTAATGTGAGAAGTTTGGCACTTTTCCTGTGATTTAAGTGAAAAAGTGCTGTGGTGGTTGCCTGCCAGGTTGTGGCTGATTAGTGCTGTGGGACTGAGCCGTGTGTGGTGAGATCCCACCGAGTTGTCTGTCAGCGCCTCTAGTTAACCCTCTATCCTGGATTTCATGCTAATGTCACGCGTCGCGCTCGGAGATCTCCAACTTTTCAGGTCTTTTTCTTCACAACCAGTCAGAGGGAGTAATGACAGGAAGAGAACATGGAGAAGATCCTGTTTTTAGTTAAAAATGCAGCAGAACAAACTAAAGCCTGTAAACTTTGAGACTTGCAGATGAGTTGAGATGAATACAAGACTTTCAGTAAAACAGCTGTTATGGCTAATCTACAAACAAGTTAGGGTTTGAACGCAAACGCAGCCACAGAACACGCACGCCTCCACTCGGTGTGTTTTCCCGAGACTCTTCCCCCGAACAAAACGAGATGGCGTTAAACACCAGTCGCCGTTAATGTGTTTTGTGGTCCGTGAATTCATATGGTGTTTTTCTTTTTGGGACTCTGGTAGTTTGTCGTGAAGCTGAAGTGGTAGCAGCCGGCTGTTTCTCCTTCTCTGATGTTTTTGAGTGGAGAACCTGTCACACCAGTGGTGTTCCATTGCTGAATACGTGAGTGTGTGATGAGTGGAGGTCCAGGAGGCAGTAGTTGCTTTTGAAACGTGTTGTTATTGGAGGTTTGTAGACAAATGAGATAGAAACACTGTATTTATTGTTGTTTTCTTTTGTTTTTATCGTTTTAATATTTATTGCTATCCTATGTTGGAATGTTAGGAAGAATGAAAAATATTTTAAGCTAATTTGTTCTCCAAATTTGCCGCTTTAGTTGAAAGGCTCATCTTCGTTTCCTTTACTCTCAGCTTGATGGTTAGTATGCCACATGCAAAGCTCTGACTCCTGTCGGCACGACGCAAGGGTGTGGAACACTAAAAACCTTTTTAAATGATTATTTCTGGTTATAATGGGTCATTCTGAGTTTTTCATGCAAGCTGAACATGAAAAGAACGTTTCTGCTAGTAGAAGCTAACTGTTAGCATTAGCAACTCCACCACACAGCAGAACTCCTCCAGGCTTGTGTTATTTGCGGGGATAACACACCAGCGCAAGTCAGTGGTAGAGTCACATTGCTGTTATCCAATCCAAAGCAAGATGTCCAAACATCAAGAAATGAGACGCAGTGGACATGTCCATGCTAATCCAAACAATTCAGTCCCCCCACCCCCACCCCCCACCCCCAACCCGAGTACGGCTTGCAAGGCATTCATTCCTACCAAAGTCAAAGTCATTTATTGTCATTTCTACCACATGTGCAGGACATACAGAGAAACGAAATTGAGTTTCAGTACACACAATTCAAAGATCAGACATACGTGGGTAAGACACATAACAAGAATTGGTGACTGCGGTCATTCGCAACATGAGTTGCGCTACCTTAATAGATAGATGAAAAGGGTGTTACATGAGGATAAGTGGGGGTAAGGTAAAAAAAGGCATAGCAGAGTTAGACCAAGAGTTATACAAAAAAACTCCGTTAACATGGAAGCACAAACAGCACAGATACAACATCAGAGTCCGATGGGGAGGCGGGGATGGGCGGGATCCTGAAGCCTCCATTGGGAGCTGCCACTGCGGCGCATCGACCAGCTGCAGTCCAACAGGTGGGAGGGAGAGATAAGGACCAGAGAGCACATTGAAGATTCCCGCAGACGTCTCAATCTGAAGGAAGAGGTTGAAGGTCGGGACACAGCATCTGTCGGCATTCCTCCTTTCGTGGGGGTGTGTTGAGGCAGCCTTGAGAGGCTGCCTTGGCGTCAGATAAAGGATTAACATGACTTTGTTTGGGGCAGGCAGAGATAATTTTCGTGTCCGCCTTGGAGTCTCTAAGTGGTCATTCATGTCCACCAGTGAAGCCAATTTTACGTTCTAAACATCCCCACATCGTCCGGCGACCCTCTCCGAGATCAAATCCATCTTGCGTACTATCACAGGCAATGCCGCGAGGACATTATCCAGCTTGCGGTTCACCTCGAGTAACGTCCCAGTCTGTGAGGTCACCGCACGAGCGGCACATTCCATGGGCGCGGGTCGCACTCCAATCGCTCCCGGCCTCCCAAATTTCCAGAAAATTACCAGAAACCACTGCTAATGTACTGATTAGACGAGTTTCCCTTTAAGAATCCGTTCAGTTCAGGAATAATCTACATATTATTTTTTACACTCAGACCAACTGAAATGTGTAATGAATTAAAGGGATTTGACGAGACCCTCGGCTGTGACAGCTTCCCCGCTTTTGTTATTGCAAAAGCTTTTTAAAAGCCGAGCTCCGGGGAAAAGAAATGAGTTTTGTTTTTAAGCACTAAGTTGCTGCCAAATTCTGTCAATTGTGACGCTTCTATATTTAGTCAAGTGGTGTGGTGTTACTGAGAGCTCTAAGACACTTAAAAAAGACTCGTTTTGAAATGTTTAATTTGACAAGGGCCTCACGAGTTCAACTCTCTGATGACCCGATTTAAGGAAAAATGTGAAGAAACAATTAAAACCAGAACACTTTTTCAGACTCGAACTACAGCTGCAACAATAAGGTGATTTTACTTTTATTCCAACAAGACATGCTGGAAATTTTCAAAATAAAGGATGCAACATCAAATGTTATTGATAAACTCTGTATTTTTCATGCATCTTTCCCATCGTTTCCCCTTGTGACACAAGATACGTTCATTCGACTGACTTTTTATTATATTCTTTAGGCAGACGGCTCCTTTTCCCTTCCATCCCACCATGAATGCAGACATGTTTATCAGAGTTCCCGCTGTGCTGCTGTAGAGCAGGGTTTATAGCTCTGAGTCTGCATCGGTACGTGTGTCACCCTTTTCTGCACACTCAGGCTGCAGCCTGCTTACCTGGACTCATTCATCCTCTCTTGTAAATCTGCCTTGATGCCTCGGCTCCTGCGGATGTGATGTGACTAGCGGCGTGGTGGCGCCCGTCCTCGCCTCCTGCCTTTTATGAATCATGTCTCCATGCTGCACGGTTCTGCTGTCTCAACCACTTTTTCTCAAACATTGCTCAGACAGACTGCAAGACGAGCCTTGTATTGTTCCATTAAATGGCCGCCAGATCATTTCTGCACACCCTGACAAGTCAAGGCGAAGAGAGATTTTCTGAAATGAAACGCTCCGGGGTCTAGAAACCCAGAAAACGGCTCTTTTAGCTTCCCGTTCTTTTGTTTCTGTTTGTTTCTTAAATCATAGAATTTGAGAGATCTCAACAAAATAATGTCTGTGTCATGACTCTCATTTTTCAGCCTTCATTCAGCTCACCTGGTCCCCTCACCAAGCTCCTGACAAGCCCTGTTTCCCCGGCAACCACCATCAACTCCATTCATCTCACCTGTTCCTGTAATCAGCTTCATCCACCTCACCTGCTCCTGACTCCTCAGCTCATCTCACACACCTGCTTCCTCTGCTATAAAAGATCCATTCAGCTACCCAGTCTCTGCCAGATTATTGAAAACTTTGTGCCAGTAAAGTCTCCAGCCATCCACCCTGCCTGATCTCTGCCTCCGGACCTCGTTTTTCTCCTGACCCCTGCCTTGAACGCTGCCTGCCTCCACGACCTTCACCTGTCCTCAACCTCGCCGCTTGCCTGTTCCCCGTATCTGCATGTCCGGTCTGGTTTTGACCCTCGCCTCCTCCCCGACTCTGTCTCCAGCCTCGCCCAACTCTGGTAACTCTGCATCCTAATAAAGACTTTTTATTTTACTATCGTTGTGTTTGGCGTCTTCACGGGTCTTCTTAGTTCTGTTCGTGACGGTCTGCTCAAAATTCAACACGTCTGATGACATTTGTGTCATTTCTTCTCATTTTAAACAGAAAGGTCGAGTTGTATTTCAATTTTCAGCTTTTATTTTCTCCACTACAGTACCACCCATGCGTAAAATGACTTCCTGCAGTAGCACCCTCTTGGGCTCTAAGTAGACTCAAGTTTCTGAAGTGGAGCCTTTTCACCCATAAAGAAAATGCTTACTGGTCTTAAGAATTTTCACGAGGACTGGAGTTACTTTCCCATTTCCATAAAAGCACTAGACTATTTCCTGTTTTCTATGACTGGAATGCATTTTTATGGTGGTTTTATTTTGAAAAGGAAGTTGATGCACAATCTTTTGCAGACTTCCTGCTTTGCATCTATATGACGTAAAAAGCAACCATGTTTCTGAATTTAACGCCATCTCTTGTACTTTTATTAGCATAAAATGTCTTATTTTGAAAAAAAAAAACACAATTAAAAACTGTTTTCTGTGAAACAACTTTTATTTTTGAGCGATTGAAACTAGGATAATTTTATCTTGACAAATCCTAAGAGTTAGGTCTGTTTGGGGCAAATATCAAATATGTTTTGTGAATTATCTTCAGCCACCAACATACCAAGTTACATCTTAAAATCTGCTCATTTAACAGTTTTTCACCTATTTTGTTTTAATCAGTTAGCTGTGGTGGCCATCTTGAATTGAGTTACTCCACAGCTACATCCTGTCCCATCAAGTGCTTCATGACATATTTCGCTAGCAAACTAACAAAAATAATCATAACAATTGTTTGTATTTGTAGGAATAAATAAGAAGATTTTGTGAATCCTGGTATAGAAAATGCCAGAAAATTTGCTCTCAGTATGATTGAGTGATCTTCAGCCGTAATTCCTGAGCCCAGGATCACCGACGTAAGCAGCAGCGAGCCCCAGCTGACCTGTCCCTCATTTGAATCTCCATCTTCAGCGTAATGAGTTCCATTCAGAGTGTGTCACAGCCGACTGAGTCCCACGTGGGCCCCGGTGAATTCTTTCCTCCGCTTCATTTCTGCTCCTCTTAACGGCCTCGTCCAAACTCCTGGTGCTTTCTGAGAAACGCTGAACTGGGGACTCGTTTCTCTATCTCTTTCCTTCCATCACTATCTTCATCTCACACACACACACACACAACTCCTTTTCTCTGTGTCTTTATTCTCAGTAAAACGTGACAGCCTTTGTGTGGCTCCCTAGGCTCTGACGCCAGCAGCTGTTATGTGTCGGAGGAGATGCACTTTAGAGCCTCAGAGAGGCCGAACGAGTTCGCCATAAAACTCTCTCTCTCTCATCCCATCTGCTTTTAAACCCTTATTTGCTTCTTTTATGGCTGTTCTCAAATCACCACACACACACACACACACACACACACACACACACAGTGATGTTGCTCATTAACATCACTCATTGATGTTTTTCGTCTCGGAGGACAGCAAATCAAAAATCCATTAATGATGCGAAGATTGAGCCGACCGTATTACGGATTCTGTCCCTGTGAGTTGTTTGTTTCCAGTGCCGGATTGACTCATTACAACCCAACTGGTGGTTTTTAATTTTTTTCTTCCCCCAAACAAGACGTAAGAGGTTATTAGAAATCACAAATAATCACAGCGCATGTGCAGGTTTTAAAACGGACTCCCACATTTAAAGTTGCTGCTTCTTTCCAAAGGTTCGTGGGGATGTTTTTGAACGCAGCACAACTCGGGTCATCTTGAAGTTAGTCACCTCCTGGAGCAAAAACAGACAGGAAGACATCCTGACAGCGTTTTGTGTGTGTTAGATGTGACTAGAAGAAGTCCCGCAGGTATCTGTGACAGACGCTTCAACCACTGTTCCTCCTGATGTTACGGAGCTAACAGCTCAGTTGGGACTCTCACCCGTCTCATTTCGCTTTATTCTCACATGAAACGTACAACGTGTGTCTCACTCTAACAGCATTTAAAACATAGAAGATGGCCTTTATTAAAGATGAATTAACAATATTAATGTCTTTTTAGGTGCAGGATTTGCTTTGAAGTACAAATTCTCAAGGACATGGTGGAGTCGGTTTTATGCTAATTTTGATTCGACTGATCTTTTTCTTAATCTGCACCACCGTTACGGAGCTGTCCGTCTGCATCGTAAAACAAAACTCCCGACAGCTGATTCAGTTAGACTTTCTTCTAAGATTTCGTGCTTACATTTGCTTTAGGATGTTTAAGAAGCTTATAAAATGTAGGTGTCTGTTATTTTTTAACTCATTCACCACCAATCATTTGCATTTTTTTTACTGTGTGGGCGTCGGACGAGCCCCCACACCGTGAGAACAAACATCTCCGCTCTAAAGCCGATCTTCATCCGCATACGTCACACGTCACGTGATCAGGAAGCAGAAAATCCATGTGTTAGGAGATCGTTTTGGGCCGCTGCTGTAAAAAAAGTGAGGCGCGAACCAGAAAAGCTTCTGCCGATCACAATTCAACAACGGATTATGAAAGAACGGATAACGCTCGAAACGCGCGGATTCTTCCTGCGGTAAGAGGTGAGTCTCTGCTTTGTTTTGGTTGTTTTGGCGTTGACATCATCCTAGCGCGCAACGTTCTGTCACTCTTAAAAAAACAGTAAAAACGGTGAGAAAGGCAGCGAAGGGCTTTACCGACCAGCTGCAGGAACTAAAGTGGGGATAGTCCCAACCCACCACCCCACCTAGTGGACACTTGTGTTGTCTGAAGTCTGTTGCATATCTGTCTAAGGCGTTTTTTTGCAGAGCAAAGCTGCCCTCCTGGTGGAGGGTAGCTCTGAAGTGCCTTTTTTCCTCCACCTGAACCAATCCTCATGTAACCCTCTTATCTCTATTAAGGTAGCGCGACTCAGGGTTGCAAATGACCACAGTCACCAATTCTTGTCATGTGTCTTGCCCATGCATGTCTGATCTCTGAATTGTGTGTACTGAAACTCTAATTTCCCTCTGGGATTAATAAAGGATTGACTGATTGATTGATTGATTGATTGGCTGGCAGCAAATGAGTTAATGAGCAGAAACTACCTATGAATAACCCTTCTCCCTACCTCTGGAGGAGTCGTTTGAGTCCTTAGGCTCTATTGTGTGGGAATGGTTGTGTTGATTAGATGTAGGAGGGTTGAAATTAGATGTAAAACTGCATCATAGGTGCTGGTTGATTTATTTGGTACAAACTTCAAATACAATGCAACTGGTTATTCACTACAAATGTTCGCTACTGTCTTCAGTTTATGTATAGGTTAGAGCTTTACCTCCACCAACCTGTAACACAGAGAAATCCCTGATGGGGTCAAAGTTAAGTTATTTGCTGTCAGACAGCATAGAAACACATATGAAGGCTTTATATGTATTCTTTATGTAATGCTATTATGTTCTGGGGTTCAGATTAAACAGTGCAAACAAGACCTTGAAGAGGGGCTGTCGGAGAACCGGGTCACGACCTGTAAAAGACGAGTGCAGCTGGTGTGAAAAACAAATGTGCTGTAGTTTGTAAATGGAGGTGTGCATAAACAGCAGGTAAATTACTGTAATGTTCAAACGGTAAACAGACTCAGGATGCGGTTATTTTCTGTTGTATACCTTTAACAGCCCGTGCAGAATAACATCACTACAGCGTTCGCGGGTTTTAATCCTTCCTGTCTCAGCTCTCAGACGTTTGCAGTGAGGAAGGTTTCCGCGGCTCTTTCATGGCACCAAAATGAGCCGTCTCATGTTCTCTGAGAAGGAACAGCGATCACGGTGCTTTGTTGATTGCTGAGGAAATCGGCACAAGAAGTTCTCTGATATTTATTTCCAAAACTTTAAATATTTCACCTGCTCTAGTTCAGCTGCTCTGATGTAAACACCAAAGGAAGCTCGTCGCCATTTCTGCACAAATCAATGATCAAAATGAGTTTTTGTTTTCACATCGAGGAGCCGGTTGTTCTCAGCGTGCCGAGTCGCAATGCTGGATGTTTGGATCACATTTGCATCAAATGAGACTATAATTTGGTTTTTGGTGCAGAAATCCTGGAAACTCTGAAACGTCAAACTTAGTCTGAGAACTGCAGAGAAGGAGAAAGGGGATGACTTTTTACAGAGTAGGCTTAATTTAAGCAGGGAAAAAACTTTAGGTCAAATCTTTGCTTTAAGAACAAACTGCCTCCTGGTAAACTGTGCACATAATTTCAAAATAAAATAAAGAAAAAAGTTTGAATAAAGAAAAACATTTTTAGTATCTTACATAAATAATAATAATCAACACTGCCTCAAATGAAACAGACATTAAAAATGTTTAAAATATCACTATTAATGGGAATATATCTGAATATGTCCATATTTAAACAACATATATTTAAAAAGGTAATTTTTTTTACCCTGACAATGGCCCTACTCTAATACTCTCTCTTATAATTCCCATTAATACAATTATCTTCATGTAACGGTATGAAATGACTGTTTTCCACCAAAAGTCATTCCCCCTCTCCTCTGACACAGAACTAGTCTGCATGAGATGTTGCCTCAAGGTCTCATGCATTTGCTTCTGAACTGCTTCTTTCCAGCTCAAGAGAAGAATGAAGAAAGGACTCTCTCCTTTTAATAAATCAAAGAACTCTATTTTAATAAAGCTAATCCATCAAAGTGTTAGTCAATAATAAGATGTGACCAATCTGTGAAACCTAAATATTAATTACTTTATTATAATCCTCTAGAATATAATAAGTAATATGACTTTAAATGTTTCCACTAGGACTGATCTCACGTAGCGTTAAGACATGACACATTGCTTTACTGATCCAATCAGAATCTGCCAGATCTGACGGAGGCGTGGTTTTGGTGGTGTTTGGTAAATCTGTCATCTTTTCATTCGACCATAAACCAAAACATCCGAAGAATAAAACTATGCCCACGTCATCTCTAACGCCAGTTCAAAGCGTTCTAGAGAAGTTGTCGGAGTGGCCAATCCGTAACTTTCCTCTTCAGCCGAAAGAACCAACGACAAGCTGGATAAAATCTGTTGCTGTTCCAACTGCTGCAACGGTTCCTTTCAGAATAAAAGCTGAACCATCACGACCAAGGTTTGGGTCTCGCTAGACGCCAACAAAACTGTCATGACCTGGAAGTATCTCAAGACTGGTCTGGTCGGCAACCGTTGCTTTTCCTACAGCTTCGGTTCCAGAAAGGGTCAAGCTGGACCTCTACAGCTCCTGATCTAACGGGGACTTCCGCTAAGGGTACGTAGGCCGACAGAACAGCATCGAATGTGTTTATGAATCTCCTAACCAAAGCTTAGCGCGAAGACATCACCTTCACTTCCCATCAGAACTAATTGCTTCTTCGGATTTGCTGGTTCTGAGCAACATTCCACATCACACCATTCTCCGTCTCATTCACCTTAGTTACACCATACATTTAGTGTTAAAGTTAGTCTAGTTTAATTTGTTTAGTAATAAATCTTTAAACTTTTAAACTTGACTCTCTCTCTTCTGTTGTCTCTGAGTGAATACGAGGCTGTTACATAATCCCTGCAATAAAAAGATCCAATCTTCTGGTTAAACAGCACCCACAGATCCATAAGGTTGATTTCATATTTGCTATGGAATCTTATGTCTTATGGCTCATTAAATAACATGTAAATTAAACTATTACATTCAGTTCATACAACTATCATTACTTTAACTGAACAAAGAAAACAAAGTCATTATATAAAGGTGTGGAACACTGAAAAACATTTTTTTACCATTATTTCTGATTCTAACGGGTCACTCAGAGATTTTTTTGCAGGCTGAACATAAAATAGTCTCCTACACCGATCTCCTGCAGTAGCTTCTGATAGAAAACAGACGGTGAAACTCTAGGATTAGAAAATCCTGACAGATCTATGTCACCCTGTCACTTAACATTCATGGACTCACCCAACTTGACTCATGATGCGGAAGGCTGTTGTTGGTTTAGCGTCCGGGAAACAGCAGAGAGCGCCCCTGCTTGTAGAAGCAAACCATTAGCATTAGCAACTCCTCCACACAGCGGAACTCCTCCAGGCTTGTGTTATTAGTGGAGATAAAACATCAATGTTGCAGAGCAAATAGAGTCAGTGGTAGAGTCGTGTTGCTGTTAGCCAATCAGAGGAGAGATACCCAAATATCAGGAAATAAGACTCCAAATCCTGTCGTCTGATCCTCAGCTGTAATTTGGCTAACTTCTAGTTCCTGAAAATTGTGCACCAATGCTTCTTCCCCCAGAGTACAACTTTCAAGGCATTCATTCCTACTAGAGACCCCTGTGAATGCATTGTTTAAACGACTGAACCACACCGTTAAATAAATGTTTCATATAGTAAAGAAAGTCTCCTAATTTCGTTTATAATAAGTTTTTCTGGATAATTAAAATTATTTCACCAAACTTCCAGCAGAATGACACGTTCCTGAATTAAGAACAAGTTTAATCCGACGTTCTAAGTTTTAATAAGCCGTTTGCTCTTTTGCTAACAGATAAAAGTAAAGAAAAGAGAGAAAAGATCGTTCTGATGACACTTGCTGTGCAGGACTGAAGCCTTTTCCACCTCTCATCCAATCAGTCTAAAATCTCATGCTGCACTTCAGCTGAGTCCAGCAATCACTTCAGGAACACCACAGGACTTCCACTTAATGGGCCGGGAAGAACAGCATTTCCGAGCTCGGCTTTTTCTTATTGTTCGTCTTGAAATAAGCAATGAAATAAGTTTCTGTGAATGACGAGGAAGGGGTGGTTGGAAGAGACACGAGGCAATCATCCCGCCTGTCTACACGTTGGCTTTATTATTTCTCTGTGAGGGAGAAAACGTGCAATTACCCTCACGTCATCTTTTCTAGAGAAGAAATAACACAGTTACAGCCAAACTGGAAACTCCCCCGTCTGAGGGTGAGATGACAATGGAAGAAAGATGAAAGCTCTTCCCAGGTAGGAAAGGACAAAAGCGGGAAAGGAAACCTAAAAGGGAATTTAAAGATGCAACACAAAAGAGGAATTTACTGAAAGGTGCAGGGAAACTCAATCAACACATCTGCAGTGACTTCTGGAGTCTTATTTCCTGATATTTGGACATCTCTCCTCTGATTGGCTAACAGCAACATGACTCTACCGTTGACTCTTTTTGCTCTGCAACGTTCAGAGATGGGGAATTGTGGCATCAACAAGTCATCTCCATGCTGTTTTTCCTCAGTTCAGCTACGGAACCAGGTGGTTTTCATCAGTACGGTGAAAGAACCTCGTTCAGTTGCTGAGCAGAACAGAATCACAGCATGGAGATGACTCGCTGATCCCACACTTCCCATCTCAGATGAGATCTTTTCATGTTTTATCTCCACAAATAACACAAGCCTGGAGTTCTGCTGTGTGGGGCAGTTGATAATGCTAATGGTTAGCTTCTACTAGCTGAGATGTTCCCTGCCATCGTGAGTCCAGATGGGTGAGTCCATGAATGTTAGTGACAGTGTGACGTAGATCTGTCAGGATTTTCTAATCCTAGAGTTTCACCGTCTGTTTTCTATCAGAAGCTACTGCAGGAGATAGATGTAGGAGACTATTTTCATGTTCAGCCTGCATGAAACACTCAGAATGACCCATTAGAATCAGAAATAATCAAAAGAACATGGGTTTTTTGGTGTTCGACGCCTTTAATATGTCCCCTTCAAGTTCAGAAATCAGGATTATTTTACAGCAGATTAAATTATCCAAATCAGAATTTGTTCTCTGAAAGTAAGGTTTAGACTTTTTGAATTTTAAAACAAATTAGATCAGACTTTTGAGACAAGGAAATAAAAACATTTACTGGATGGTCTTTGCAGGCATGTTTTAGTATAACCGCACACGCAGCACGCAGACGCAGCAACGGCGAGTCGGGCCACGTTGCAGCCTCAGCCCAGTGCTGGCTGCTTTCACGCTAATGGAGATTTTTACAGATTTGTCATGATAAAGCCAGATATTGATAAGTCATGTAAGGTCAGGGAGAGCTAAACAGAGTCTTAATCCCGTGTGGAGAAGATCTGAACCTGGATCGAATTCCTGCAGAGTCAGAGGAAGTCCTACAGACCGAGGAACTTCATCATCTGATAGGATACATGTTTACTGTTCCAATCTGCCACTCAGGAGCATTAAACCGACTTCACACACACGCACACGCACGAACGCACACACACACACACACACACACACACACACACACACACACACACGATTTGAAGGTCACTGATTTTATTGACTCAGCGCTTCTGATGTGTTTGCTGTAAGTCGGACGTAAATCTTGACTTTGCGTTTGATTAAGTGGACGCATCTGAGGATTGTCCTCTTCCCCACCGGCAGCGTGAAAAGCTGCTTCCTCAGTCATAAGCACAACTATTTAAATCTGAAGGGGAGGAGTTAACGTGTCTGCTTGTGAATCAAAACGGTACATCAAACATTTTTTTACCTTGGAAAACTAATTTATTCTTCTTTTGACCCCAAACATTTATTTACTTGAGCCAATCTCTGAAACTATTCTAAGAGTTTCCATTTTAATCTTTTTACTTTACTTATTGAAATTATTTGTTTAGATCCTTACTAAAGACTCTTAAAGGTCAACTTAACTGAAAACCGTTTTTAATTGCGACGGGGAAGGCTGTTGTTGGTTTAGCGTCAAGGAAACAGCAGAGAGCGTCTCGGCTAGTAGAAGCTAACTGTTAGCAGTAGCAACTCCACCACACGGCAGAACTCCTCCAGGCTTGTGTTATTTGTGGAGAAAAAGCAGTCACGTTGCAAAAGTCAGTGGTAGAGTCATGCTATTAGCCAATCAGAGGAGAGATATTATAATATCAGGAAATAAGATCCCAGAACCCGTCGTTTGAAGCTCTCCTCTGATGTGGAAACTTTCTAGTTCCTGACACTGGTGTCCGGGAACGTATGCATTCCTACTAGAGACCACTGCAAATGTTTGGATATATCCAAAATGTGAGTAAAGTTGACCTTTAATTCTTACACACAGCATCAAATTTGACTTTCAACCACAAGAATCCTTATCCTCCAACATAAACACATTTTTAAATCATCAATAGCAAAAACACTTTTATTTATGTGAGTTTTGAGTTAAAAAATGTCCAGAAAATTACAAAAGTACCAAAATTCCCGTTCTAAAATCAGATTGTTACATGCCGTGCCCCTTTTCGGCCACAAGATGGCCCCAGAGGCCTTTGCCTCGCCTGTCTCCTTGGTAACCAGCTGTTACCAATTACTGAAATCACTTGGCAGCTGTTAAGAGCTGCTTTCTTGCTCTGAGGCCTAGTCCATACGTAGCCGGGTTTTTATAAAAACGAATATCCGCCCCTCCAAAAACTTGCATCCACACCACCTCGTTTAAAAAAAAACTGTCCACACGTACCCGGATAAATACGTTGTTAGGGACATGCCAGACCTGTAGGCGGCAGTACTTCCCCCGTTCTTAACCTCGTCCTTCGTCTGTGGTCTTCCGCAAGGAGCAGGAATTCCGCTTGCAAAAACAAACAAGCAAAAAGCGCTTGGACGATTGATAAAGCGAGCGCAGCTCTGAGGGCATCCATGCTGTCGGCTAGTGTAAACACAGGTCGCACACGTGATGTCAGCATTTTTTTGTCGCGGAAAGTGACGTTGCGGACCTTAAAACTCCGGTTTTGTCTGTCCACACGCAGACACCCAAAACGGAGAAAACGCAGATCTTCACTTTGGCCGGAGTTTTTAAAAAACTCCGTTTTCGTGTGAAAAAACTCCGTTTTTGTGTGGATGACAGGCCAAAACGTAGAAAAATATCTACGTTTTGGCAGATCCCCGGCTACGTGTGGACAGGGCCTCAGTCAAGGAGAAGATCAAGGATGGTGCAGACTGGGAACAGTTTGGGCTATTCTCTTCTCCTCGGTCGCTCTTTTGGTAAAACTCGTTATGTTTAGACTTCGGTGCCAGGCCCGGAGTGGCTAATCGGGAGGGTCTGGAGAATTCCCGGTGGGCCGCGCGATGTTTGGGCCGCATGGGGCCGGTGCTCTCGTTTTTGTTTTTTATCATTTTATTTTTATTTTTTGGTGCCGGTGTTCAGTCATGGCACTGAGGCCGCCGGGCTGATCACATACGCTCCTCCCGGCTGTCTCTGGCTGGCTCTACCTGCAGGCTGCAGCTCGTTTTTTTCCCCAGTATGCGCCTGTGCGCACCACGTGACCACGCAGTTGACGGAAAGATGGAAAGTAGAAAGAGCAAGGGTGGCGCGGAGAAGGCAAGAATTAAAAAGAGGAAAGCGTTGGTAACAGATGCAGCCAAGGCCGGATTAACCATATGGGCAACTGGGCAATTGACCAGGGCCCACGAACTCTAAGGGGCCCAGGGCAGCAAGCGCACGAGCAAAATACTGTAGGCATGTCTGTAATCTCCCGCATTATATTAAACTAGGGTGACCGTATGTCCGGTTTTCCCCGGACATGTCCACTTTTCACTCTCTGTCCGGGCGTCCGGACTGCGGGTTCTTGTATTGATGAAAATGTCCGGCTTTTCATCCAGGAGCAGGGATCGAATTATGGGGGGGCTGTATATCTTACACATCCAGGGGAGCCGGAAACAAGTTTTCTATCTATATTACATCATTTATGGACTCTTCTGAGCAGAGAGCACAAAGAGCGGCACAGCGCGTTATTGCGCAGCGATCCAGGCAGCTGCGTCCAGCGCACGGTCCATTCTCAAAGTGGCGCAACCAAAAAACTATAATTAGCACACGATCGTTCATGTCCGCACATATTCTCTATTTTCTGTCTTATTTGTGCCTGAAGCGCTCTGCTGCTGCGCAGCTCATCACCTGTGCTGCGCGGTGCTGCGGTGATTTCACCTCACTGACGCAGCATCGAAAGGCGCACTCCGCTTTGCGGTCAGGAGATCCATTTGATCTGCTCAAAAGTAACTGATGAGGTGAAAAAGTAAGAATCCTGGCAGCAGTTTTTTCTGGAGAGTTTAGAGGAGACGCAGGAAGACGAGAGACAGACAGGACAGGAAATAGTTCAATAAAAACAAGAAAACAAAACTAAGTGTAAAGTAAAATGTAGGTAGATTTATCTCCACTACAAGTTTTTACCAGTATAAAACAATAAGTTATACACATGTCATAGTTATACATCTGATACAATTCAAATCACCTTCAAAACTCAGTCACACACCCAGGGCCGTTTCAAGACATTTTGGGGGCCAAGGCAAAATGACCCCCCCCCCCCACCCACCCCATAACTGGGCTCCCCAGAAGCCTCTGTGTAATTGTTACCCTCTCCAGTATTGTTAGTTATCCAGTGTTTATAAAAGCTCCTCAGACATTACTGACATGTTCTAATATTATCAGATGAAATTGAAAGCCACTATTTGTGGATTCTCTGAAAGTTTCCATGGAGTGTGTGACAACTTATTTTATCATTGATCCTATCGTCTAATCTCACAGCTGAAACAAGCACCCTTAATAATCTGTGCACAGGAAGCGTACCGATGCTGTAGTAAAACAAAAGTTATAATAATTTATTATTATTAAAACCTTGTTGCAGCACTAAAGCAGAAAAATGAGATTTTGCAATACATATGCTAAATATTTACATATGAATTGTTTTAGAGCCCTTTTATTGGCAGAATCTGATATTAATTTAGTTCTTACAAGAAAATGGGTCCCAACGTGGTTTGTGTGGTGTTGCCATAGTGTGACGTCATAGGCACAGATCCCCTGTTCTCTTGTTTGGAAATGGAAATATGATCACCCTGTACTAAACAAACTGTCCACCCGGGCTTTTGTGCTGCACAGACGCTTCGCTGCCTATGACTAAACGTCAGTTGAGAGTCAGTCTCATGCAGACTGACCAATGAAGAGAGGGCCTCAAGTTAAGACCCTCTCCTCATTGGTCAGTCCACACAAGGTGGGTCAAAGGTTACCCTGAGCGGGTTACGTGATGTCAGGCATTCAAGCATTGAGTATATTTACTGCATATTACAGTAAAATATTCTGTATGTGACCATATTATGGTGATCCTTGGGTCGTGATGATGGGGCCCTTGAATATTGTTGCCCAGGGTACAACGAAGTCTTAATCTGGCCCTGGATGCAGCTAAATGTGCAAAAATGAGCACCTTTTTTTCTCAAACAAGCTTGCGGTCTTTAACTTCAAATGAAGATAAAACGGGTAAGGCAAGTCAAGATGTTAAACTTTACCGGCTGCAAATCACCATTCAAGTTAATTAAGCATCAATAATGAATTATATGGCATCATGACATAACGTTATGTAATATAATTTACAGTATGATGTGACTGATGCCACCAAACTGTCTTGTCAGAGTCAAACACAAGATCCAGTAGGCCTAATAAGCACCAGGCAGAAACCCACAATTCCAGAGCGGGCATGTACTGGTAGGATTACTTATTGAGTCAGTGAACTGAATATTATTGAAATTTATATGATGAAAACTATCCTGGCTCTATATGAAAGTGTCCTAAAATGCTAGATGATTCAGCATTGATCAGAAAGCGTGTAAAAAAGGAAAATGAATGCTGAATTGTGACAATTTTCACACAATGTAGTGTCAGAAGAAGAGCCAGGAGCCAGCAGTGAGGGTATTGCTCCTGTTGGGATAGAAGGTGAGCCAACTCATGTGCAAACAAGCAAACATCAGTTTCATTATAATAATTTTAATGCCCAAATAATAGTAGTGACCTGATGTATTTTTATTAGTAAATGCACAAAGCCCACAACAGATCGTTATTAGAATGAAAGTAAAATTAAATAAGCCTGCATATTTTGCCATAGAAAATATTTTAATTGGTTACAAAGATGTGTTTTCCATATCAAATGTGCCAAAGCTTTACAGATGATTATTTTAATTGTGTGCAGGTGAGTCTAGGGAAACTGGAAAAAGTGTGAAAGGGAGTGCTGAGTCATTTCATTTTAAAGGTTTGAAAATCTCAGAACAGCTGTTTGAACAGAATGTAGATTGCTATATTGTTAGAGAATGTGTTGTAAAGAACAATGTTGGAGATGTGCACTGATGTTCAAATAAACCTACATTGTAAAGCAACTCTTTCTTGCTTTACAATTACAAGGCTTTACCGAGTAGTGTGCTTTTGTAGACTATACATATAAAGTTCTAACATGATTTTAATAATAATTCGTTAAGTGGGCCGGTCTGGGGTCTGAAACTCCAGGGCTGAAAATGTGTCCCACTCCGGCCCTGTTCGGTGCTCTCGGCTTTTGGATTTAGGATTTTGGATTTAGGATTTGACTATTTGGTCATTTGACTTCGGACCGGCATTTGGAGTTTAGGATCTCCCCCCTTGTGTACACAGTGATATTCTCGGTAGTCTTCTCCCCATCCCCTTCTGGCTTGGCGCTTTTCATTTCTCCTTTTAAATATTGCTCCTTTTGTTTTTGTATATACTAATGGTTTTAGGTTCTTTGTAAATATTCCATTCATTTTGTAATAAATCTCTTGTTTTATAGCGACACAGCACTCTGTTTATCGTTTATCCCACACACTAATTTTATTACTCCCCTCCTCATCTCTCCTAGAGAGCCGGGGACGTAATACAGATCCACCCTGATAAAAACATTAAATCTGACAGATGCAGACACTGGTTTGACTGGAACACGAACACATCGACTGCTGACACAGTGAGCAGCTTTGCAGGATCCAGCAGCAACACTGGAAAAGCTTCATGATCTCTGCAAGATCTCCTGAAACAACTTTAAAATCCCACCACTCTGCCCTTTCTGCAGGACCGCTTTCCCCCCAAACATTCAAATGAGCTGCAACAAAAATGAAAACATGCAAACATCAAGATTCCTATAAAAAGCAGCTTTTGAGTTTAGAAACGAAAAAGGCAATGCTGCAAAAAGAATGGAAAAATGATGCAGAAAGAAATGTTTTTGGTTCAGTTACAGCTTGAAACGTCACTCAGTTGCATTTTTTTCTTTTATAATAAATAAAACCCTTGTCCATTAAAAGGGAAATCAACATATCCTGAAGATATGCAAATAAAAGCAGATGAAAGTTTCAGACTGACATGGATGTGTGGCAACATTTACGGATGAAACATGGCCCCTAGGCGACAGCCTGCAGGCGACAAACAAGCCAACTCAGTCAAATATGTGGAGTCCTTGTCCCTCGCTTTCAAACATCACCACACAGCCATATCCTAAAAGGTACCATACCATATTTTATTTATAAAGCACGTTTAAAACGCAGCATGGGAGCTGCCCAAAGTGCTGCACAGGCTAAAACAAAACGCGACCATTCTAAGGAACTAAAACAGGGGATAAAAATACTGATCAAAAGCAGATTAAACATGATGAATACTAAGAACACAATAAAACACTAAAACGAGTCGCTGTCTAAAAGCCACATCGTAAAAGTGGCTCTTTAAACGAGATTTAAAAACCTCCAGTGATGGAGCCTGCTGAACTCCAATGGGCAACTAGTTCCACAGCTTTGGGGCAGCATGCACAAGTGCTCGTTCACCCCGTGATTTGTATCGCATCCGCGGCGTGCACAGCAGCAAAAGGTCAGCCGACCTCAACGTGCGCGTGGGTACTCATGGAGTGAGCAGGTCAGAGAGATAGGGAGGTGCCAGGTCATTGAGAGCTTTAAATACAAAGGTCAGTAACTTAAACTGCACTCTGAAAATGACAGGGAGCCAGTGAAGATGTGGCTACGTCGGTGTGTACTCATCAGGAACCTGGCAGCAGCGTTCTGGACGACCTGCAGCCGATTCAGGGCAGAGACCGGAACACCAAGAGGTTCTTAACCTCAATGGGTCTCTATCCTGGTTAAATAAAGGTTAAATAAAAATAAATAAATAAAAAAACCAACGAGGAGGGCGTTTGCTTAGTCAAGACGAGAGGTAATGAAAGCATGGATGACTGCCTCCAAATGCCTCCGTTTCAGGATTCGTCTGAGGCGAGTCAGGCGGCGAAGCTGATAAATGCAAGACCTCCCTATGGCGTTTATCTGTGGGGCCGTTGAGAGTCCAGCATCCAGCTTGACACCGAGACTCGTCACGCACTGTTTGGGGTTGAGGGTTAAAAGGTCACAAACAGGGTGAGAGCCATGGTGGTTGCTGGGGTCAAAAACAATAAACTCAGACTTATTTTCATTTAACCTTAAGAAGTTGGATGCCAGCCAGCCCTTCACGTCATCTAAACACGCAGCCAATCGCGAGCCCGCACTCTTGCATGTGAACAAACACTGGACTCTGTGGCCGACAGACATTTTAGAGTTTTACAAAAACAAAAGCACTGCGGGGGGCGGCGTTCCGAAGAGTAAGCGGGGGACGCTTCCAGTGTTTCATGCATGAACTCAGAGGCTGATGTAATCCGCCATGTTTATTTTTACAGATAAATGCTTTTCTGTAAGAGGAAAGCAATCGCAAACATTCGCCGACAACAACACACATAGAATGTGTTTCCACGGGAGTTAAATCGATTTTCTGACCGCCCAGAAACACTTCTTGTTGTTCAGTAAAAAGTTACGGAGCTGAAGAAGGAGGCCATTTAGGATCAGGAAAATCAAAACTAAATTACTTTTCCTGGACAGAAGCAAATCTATCAAGAACCTTTCACATTTTCAAAATAACAAGCAGCAGAGATAGGAGCTTCCTGTTTTCAGAGAAACTGTGTTCAGTAAGTCGGAGCCAGCAAAATCCTTCTATCTCTATCTTCATGTTTTTGCATGAATGAACTCCATCGTTCTTATTTTTGGGAGGTTTTTAATATGGGAAGTGGCAAAAAGCAGAGTTTAATCATTGCAAAAGTTCTTATTTCAAACGAAATTTGAAGCTAAAATGCAGAATCAGTGTGAAAAAAATCTGAATCTGTTATACTGACTTCATACAACTGAAATCCTTCAATACCATACCATATTTATTTATAAAGCACCATTTCAAAATAACATGGCAGCTAACCAAAGTGCTGTACATAAAAAAGCAAAATGCTTGACCAAGAAACACAATAAGAACAGGCAAAATACATAAGAGCAAAGCATAAATAGTCGGAGATAAAAATTCCTACTAAAAACAATAAAATAGGAGAACAGTTAACAGCACTATAAAATAAAATAATGCGACGAATGATAAAAACATTTGAAATGGCACAAATAAAACGAAATAAAATACCAGATGGTGCGAGGTGCCAAAAGTGAGCAACTGAATCATAAGAACGGAATTAAAAACTCTAATCCGGTGCTAGACGTTCATGAAAAGTGTCACGGAGGGAAGGCAATGCTGAAGAAGTGCGTTTTCAGGGCCGACTTGAAACCGCTAACAGAGGGAGCCAGACGCACACGGAGGGGCAGACAGTTCCAGAGTTTGGGGCTGCATAAGAGAAGGCACGTTCCCCGTGATCACGCCCGTTTCAGCCCGAAGGTCACGTCCTTGCCGATATTAAAGTGACTCCTGAGGTCTCTAATATTTATTATTTCTCTCTTCAGTTCAGCAGGTGACACTCAGCTCTACCTTCCCACCAAACCCGCCTCCTCTCTTCCATCGCTTGTTTCTTATCACAGCGTAGGAAAGATTTGCTTTTATCTTTCAGGCTGACACGTTTCACCTAACTCTGTAGCCTTCCTCAGAGCACCGCCGATGTTGGTGGCTTCACGTCCTTCTCCATCTATCTACGGGCAGCAGAGGATGACGTCGCCCTCGAGTGCCCACGCCCTCCTCGCCGATGACAATGTCCCAGGAGTGATTCGGTGAGTCAACTCCGATAAACGGAGAAGGGAGTGATGCCACTAACGTTGGCGGTGCTCTGAGGAAGGCTACAGCGTTAGCCTAAACTTACGCTGTGTTTAGAAAAGAATGAACGTACAAAAGATGAACCACTTCCTCTCTTCCTCCTATGTCCCCTTTGAGTTTCTTTTTTTTTAAATGATTTTCAGTTTCCTTAAAGGGACATTATGGAAGTTTGACAGCCAAAACATGTATAGAAATAATAAATGTCTTCTTCATACATTCTCCTGCAACGCCCTGGTCCTGTAGAATGAGCCCTGGCATTTTTACTGTGATTGCCTGTTTTTCTGTAAAATCACAGAAAAAGAGAGATGCTCGGGTCGAGCAGGCTGCTTCATGCGCGTTCACGCTCAGGCATCGCCCGTAGCATTTGCTATCCGTAGCTTTAGCAGCAGAGAGAGAGGCAGTGCCACTTTGTCGCTGTTCCTAACGCCTAGTGACAAAGCTAGCTACATTTCTGAGGACCCTTAGCTACTTTCTGTAGAACTTTCTTCTAGATATTTCCTGCTAATTAGCAACAAAATAGCCATTTTCGCGTCGAACAGTTCTTTGGACGTTGTTTCAGCTGTCATCAAGGATATAAAAGATACAGATACTGTGAATGTTACCAGAGTGTAGCTCACCTAGTTAGATGTCAGACTCTCATGCAGAAGACCTGGGTTTGATTCTGGATGTGAACATAGTTTATTTAGAGTTTATTTTTTACATTAATGGTATATTTTTTACAGTAAGATGCCCAAATTTTTATTTGAGACTCGCCGAACGGCATTGAATTCACAGATAAAAAGATGTGGGTTCAACTTTCATTTTGGAACAATTTTTCAAGCAAGGGAAGGGAATGATCTGAGCATGCAGGAGGACTGACCCATCATAAACCTTTGTCGGCTGTGCTGAAGAGAAAGCTACAGAACCACATTATTTAATTAATTAGCTGCGCGTTCTCCTGTCCTCCGCCCCCCCCCCCCCCCCCCCGCCGCCCACCCCCCCCCACAAACACACACACACACAAGGGACTGTCTCAGCTGTTATTTTCGTTAAGGAGTGTGCACGTACAGCATGCGCGCCTCGTGCACGAGCCTACTATTGAAGCTGCCGTTACGCTTTTGGCCTGAGGGGGCGATCGCGAGCATAAAAATTCAAAAGTCCATAAAGTCCCTTTAAACTGAATCATGTCTTTAGAAAATCCAGGAATTGCACCTCAGAGCAACATCCAGCACGTGTGGGAGTAACCACCAACGTTCCACACACAACACATGCGGCATCATCGCTCCAACAGATAAGTTCTGAAGAAGGCATCGAGTACGAGGCTGAAGCTGTCGAGTAATAAACAGACGTGAAATTTTACCTCAGTTCCTCGCCTGTTTAAGAAGAAACATCTACACTTAGTAAGCAGGGATGAAACGCTCTCATTGGTTCCAAATGAAACTGAAGCTAAATCCAACAGTTTGTCCATCCTCTCAGGGTTAAAGGTCGGAGTGCCCTCATAGCAGCATCACCCTGTGAGTTCCTCTCACGCCCTTTCTTCAGAAACACATTCACAAATTAATCAGTCAGTCTAAACGTCGTCTGTTCACATCGCCTCCAGAACTCCGACCACGTCATTCCCACCTCGCAGCAGACTCTCCGGCTCTGAGGAAAAACATCAATGTCCAACTTCTTCTCACTTTCATGGGCAACCATGACCTCCAATCACAAACAAGCTGTTGCAGAGTTGCACCCTCACCCGTTCTCTCAGGTCCTTGTCCTCCAACAGCGATCCTTCCCCTTTAAAAACTGCCGCAGTAAAAAAAAAAAAGTCCCCTGCAGACCAAATGTGTGATTTTAAAACATTTTCCTAACAGGGAAATAGATTTTAAATTTCACAGCAGCTTCTGATCTTTCTCCATCAGCGATCTGACCTTTGAGCTCACATCAGCAGAAGAGTTTCAGAGCGACTCTGGAGCTGCGCGATGTCTCAAATGAAGAGCAGTTCATAGGCAGCGTGCTGATGAGGTCATTAATGAAGCCTATTAATGATCCTATTAGGAAATATTTCCATGTCAGCTTGGCTGTCTGCATACAATATGGTGATATTTGTAGAGCAGAACACAGCTTGTGTCCGGGGATCGGACCGCCAAGGCTCCCGCCTCGGTCTGCCACCCGATCCACACTGCACCGGACCCTTCATGTTCCTCCTGTGGGTGGTGGGTCCACAGCTGGATGAGCCCAGGTCCTACCTCAAGTGGAGGAGTTTAAGTATCTCGGGGTCTTGTTCACGAGTGAGGGTAGGAGGGATCGGGAGATCGACAGGCGGATTGGTTCGGCGTCTGCAGTGATGCGGCCGCTGAGCCGATCTGTCGTGGTGAAGAGGGAGCTGAGCCAGAAAGCCAGGCTCTCGATTTACCGGTCGATCTACGTCCCAATCCTCACCTATGGTCATGAGCTTTGGGTAATGACCGAAAGAACGAGATCGCGGATACAAGCGGCCGAAATGAGTTTCCTCCGTAGGGTGGCCGGGCTCAGCCTTAGAGATAGGGTGAGGAGCTCGGACATTCGGGAGGGACTCGGAGTAGAACCACTGCTCCTCCGGATCGAAAGGAGTCGGTTGAGGTGGTTTGGGCATCTGGTCAGGATGCCTCCTGGACGCCTCCCTGGGGAGGTGTTTCGGGCATGTCCTGCCGGCAGAAGGCCCCCGGGTCGACCCAGGACACGTTGGAGAGGTTACATCTCCAATCTGGTCCGGGAACGCCTTGGGGTCCTGCCGGAGGAGCTGGTGGTGGTGGCCGGGGAGATGACGGTCTGGAGCCCCCTAGTTGGGATGCTGCCCCCGCGACCCGGACCCGGATAAGCGGAGGAAGACGACGACGACGAACACGGCTTGTGTGTTGATGTTTTACCACCTTTAAAATGATAAATAGCATCTGATGTCAGGACCAGATTTATTGAGTAAATAATATTTTATTATCTATTATGATGTGCAACCTCAAATTCTAATGCACAAAATCAGTTCTTTAAATGTTTGCTTTGTATTTGGGAGCGAACAGCCGATAAAAAGAGAAACAGTAAGAGAAATTAAAAAAAAACAGGACGTAGAGTGACCTCCACCCTGTTCATTTTTAATTCCCTGTTTTTATCTGACTTGTAAATAAGGATAAAAACATTTTTTCTGTTTATATTAAACTACATGACTGAAGTTAACAGAATTTACCTGTTTCAGGTATAAACACTCACACATTTATTCACAGTAACTGAAGTAAAATCTGAGATTATAATTTTTCCCCACTTTGCAGCTGAGCGCCGTTTAACCGCCAGCCAGTTAAATCCCTCCACTTGTTTGTGTCTGCAGCCTCAGACATCCATCCCTCTCAGCTCCGTCTCAAGGACGACGATGAGGACAGGAAGAATTACACCTCAAAACAAAAACGCCATAAAGCAGCGTGAAGGCTTCCCACCCAGCGGCTGGCACAGAGCACACATTCTTCACATGACACATTTTAGGGCAATCTACTTGTCCTCTCCATGAGACCACTCCTCCTGATGCATTGCTCCGACGCACGCGCCTCATGCTTTATAATTCACACTCAGATTTAATGTTAATTGCGGCGCCGTCCTTGAGTCCAGCAGGGATTTGTCGTCAGGGCGGGATTCTGACATAGCCGTTGAGAAAAGAAAGAAGGATGAGAGCAGACAGCAAAATCCTGACGCCGTCCAGAAGCAGGAAATTCAAGCCGCCAGACAACAAACACGTTTGGGTTTTAAAGAAGGAAAAACATTCAGAGACTCAAAGACTGTTGAAGCTAAACCGCCGGTCCTTGTACTGCTGAAGTAACATCCCGTTTGATTGAGAGTGTTCCTCTTTTGTGCTGTTTTCAGTTGCTGCTCTAATAAAATGTCATGCCAACAACGTTTCTGAGCAGACGTGTGTCTCCACACTCGTCCAGGCTTCGTCGGTCTGCAACACAATTCAGATTTAGAATAAAAAAACAGCACATGTAGAAATCTGCTCTTTTTGGTCAAAGCAATGTTGCTAATAAACTGCAGTTGTGCATCTTTTGTCAGATGTATTAAATGCCGAGGGAACATTAGACCACATGAACGAGCACATTTTAGTCAACATATCTAATTAAAGCATGAAAACGATTTCTAATCATTACGTTAAACTTTACTACCTTACATTTACTGTAAGTTACTGCTATTATTTCTTAAGTACTATTCCATATATTTCCACATACAGCAGAACGTGATCTCTGACTCTTGTCATGTTTTGAGGAAGATGTCTAATCCAAGACATACAGAATCGAGCACGGAGATGATGTAAAGGAAGAACAATAATTTATTTAAATGTGGAGGTGAACTGAAGGCGTTCTGGAGATCCAACGGGAGGACGAGTCCGGAAGCGGTAACTAGGGGGAAGACCAGAGGTGAGTAATGGGAGTTGTAGTTCTGAGGAAATGTTTGTGGGCGGAACTTACGATGAGGAAGTTCGGGATGAATGCGGAGGGGAGATGAGCCGGGGTGATATCCAGAGAAGACTTGTGATATCGGGGTGGGTGAGCGGAACGGACGAGGTGGATGAAGATGAGGCAGAGGAGAGAGAGCGTAATCGGTGGAGAGCGGGGCGGCTGGGTGGAGTCGTAATCCAGGCAGCGAACCGGAGAATAATCCTATGGTTTGGAGACGGGAACGGATCCAGCGATGGTAAGTCTGTAGGTGAATGTCCAAGCAGAGAAAAACGAGCACAGGTTAAAACGGGTTCCAAAGTCTCAAAGGTTCAAAAATAAGATGAGGTTCAAAAACTACGAGAGGCTAGAGTCTACCAGGCAGTAGATAATCATCCAGCGTCGAATGAGGATATTCCTCCTCCTTTTAAAGCCGCCCCACTGATCAGTCTGATGCGGATCAGCTGCGCTCCCTCTCCTGCAAGCAAAAACTCAGAGATGGTGAGATGATGGGCAGAGTACTCACCCCGGCTCATGACAGCTCTCACCGGAACGGTTCGCAGTCGAGTGTGAAGCAGCTGGGATGAGAATCAGCTCCTCTACATCTGAGATGAAGGTTTTGAGGCGGAAAAGGGTGGAATGCCTTCTCCGGGTCAGGGATGAGGTCCTGCCCCAAGTGGAGGAGTTTAAGTATCTCGGGGTCTTGTTCACGAGTGAGGGGAAGCTGGAGCGTGAGATCGATAGGCGGATTGGTGCTGCATCTGCAGTGATGCGGGCGTTGTGCCGGTCTGTCGTGGTGAAGAGAGAGCTGAGTCAGAAGGCGAAGATCTCGATTTAACGGTCGATCTACGTTCCTACCCTCACCTATGGTCACGAGCTTTGGGTAGTGACCGAAAGAACGAGATCACGAATACAAGTGGCCAAAATTAGTTTTCTGGTCCGGGAGGGGCTTGGAGTAGATCTGCTGCTCCTCCACGTCGAGAGGAGGCAGTTGAGGTGACTTGGGCATCTAGTTAGGATGTCTCCTGGACGCCTCCCTGGTGAGGTTTTCCGGGAACGTCCAGCCAGGAGAAGACCTAAAGGTAGACCCAGGACACGCTGGAGGGACTATGTCTCTCACCTGTCCAGGGAACGCCTTGGGATTCCCCCGGAGGAGCTGGCCCAAGTGGCTGGGGAGAGGGAAGTCTGGGTGTCTCTGCTTAGGCAGCTGCCCCAGCGACCCGATCCCACATAAGCAAACAAGGCTGGATGGATGATCCGTGCACTGTAACAATTATTTTTTGAGGAGAATAAAAATGCAAATATTGAGAAAAAATAATTGCAATTTTTTTCTGATTTTGAACAAAAAAAGGGTAAAACTAGAAAATTAAATAAAAAATATTCTTATTTGTGTGTTTTCTAAAATGCCATCTGTGGTCGGGGTTCAGTATGGCAGCACAATGAAGCTTTTTAAATGTATTTTATATTTTTATTTTCAAAGTTATGTTTATTTGAGTTTCAAACTCCCTGCCCTGCCTCCATCTAAAAAGGCTAGGTTATCCAGAGTTATCTCTGTAGTTATGCTGCTATAGGCTTAGACTGCTGGAGGACACACTGACCACTTTCCACACTCTACTTTCTTCTACTATCTGCTCTTTAACTGTATTATTTCCTGCTATTTCAGCTGTTAACTTTATTTTCTCTCTAATGGGCCATTCCCATCTGTACCGGGTCGGCCCGGGCCGGGTAGCGTAGGTTGTTTACATATCTGGGTGGCCTGGTATTTTTCCGGGCCAACCAAGGCTCATTCTCAGCCCTCTTCTCGAGGGGGTCTGCTTCAGGCCGACCAGGGCCAACACACCCACTGCTGACAGCAAATTCACACCTTCCATTAGAGCAAGCCTCTGATTGGTGGGTAGAATCAGCCCACATGGGCTTAAGACAAGGATGTGTGGAATCAACCGGGCCAGGCTGGGGCCGACTGGGGCTACCCGGCCCCGTTCAGATGGGAATGGCCCATAAGTGTTTTTCTCCCCAGAAGAAGCTACAATGACGTTCTGCTGAGCTGTGGTGGCCTCATGGAGGGGGCCATCGACTATCACACTGCTGCTAACCACTTAAACATTCTCTCTCTCCTGATAATAACTTTTTGCTTTCCTTGACGTTGGATGTGCTACTACTAGTTTATCCGTTTAATTTTAGATCCACTAGGATAAATACAGTAAAGTTTATCTCTCACCAGATAGAATATTTGCTAATAAATCACGGTGTAACCATGGACACATTGCTCTGTGTGTGTGTGTGTGTGTGTGTGTGTGTGTGTGTGTGTGTGTGTGTGTGTGTGTGTGTGTGTGTGTGTGTGTGTGTGTGTGTGTGTGTGTGTGTGTGTGTGTGTGTGTGTGTGTGTGTGTGTGTGTGTGTGTGTGTGTGTGTGTGTGTGTGTGTGTGTGTGTGTGCGTTGTGCGTGTGTGTGTGTCTGCTCTGTCTTCTCCATCCCCAGTGAGTCGTGGAGGATGGCTGCTTATACTGAGCCAGGATTCTCTGGAGGTTTCTTCCTGTTAAAAGGGAGTTTTCCTCTCCACTGTCGCTGCATGCTTGCTTAGTATGAGGACTGTTGTAAAGTCACTGACACTAGTCAGTGACTTGATGCAATTTGCTGGGTTCCTCATAGGAAACATTTTGTCTGATTGGCTTAATGAACTGACCTGAATTGGAATGTTTATTATGTGAAGTGCCTTGAGACGACTCTTGTCGTGATTTAGCGCTTTATAAATAAACTTGAATTGAAAACTATTAATCTTTTAAAACCGTGTTTTGGTTTGGGGCCATAATCCCTAACAAACCACACACCAAACAAAAGTCTCAGGAGGTCAAAAGGTTCTCAGAAATAGAAATTTCCAATATGATTTTATTGTCTCTGATGAGCAAAGATTACCTCTATGGGATTTAGTTGTAAATGGTCACAGCGCCCCCTAGATAGGTTCAAACTTTATTAACTTCTAAAGACAAGGTCAGAGTGGCAATATACTTGGCTTGTGACATCACATGACTGCACCAAACACATTGATGTGGTTGTTGGTTCAAATCCCAAAAATAACAGAAAACCATCCTTGTCAACCAAAGCTGACCTCAATGGGATTTTTCTGTGGTTGGTCACAACGCCCCCTAGATAAATTTAACCTACAATAACTTCAAAAAACGTGGTCAGAAAAGCATTAAAGTTGGTCTGTGTCATCACACCACCAGTGTGGTAAAGATAGAGTATGCCCAGTGTAATATAATGGTGGGCTCAGAGGGGATGCTGAGTCAGTTTGAGGTGCGGACGAGGTGACCTTTAGCGGTTTCTGGTGTCGGGGTTGTCGACGTTTCTGTTCCGCGGACGTGCCCTGGTGCCCCGGGCTGCCAGCCAGGACGGAGCAGCGCGGAGCTGGGTTTGGAGACCTTCGGGGATGGAGCGGAGGGGGTGCGGATGGAGGGCGAGCAGCTTTGCTGCGAGGGCCGAACGACGCTGCTTGCAGCTTTAATTTATCTTTGGTTCTCGTTTACCCTTAGTCTGTTAAGGTTATTTATTTACAGATTCACAGGTTATGGTTTATCCCCTCCTCTGCTTGGTTTTCCCTTCCCATTTGGTTTATTGATTTCACCGTTCTCTCCTCAGTTCTCTCTGCCACGCACCTGCTCCTCGTCTCCAGATCATCCAGCCCCTGAGTATAAAACCTTGTCTTGTCTCTCAGTGCTAGTCGGTCCATTGTTGTTTGTCGGTGTTGTTTTGTCCCCCCACTAGGTCTCTAGGTTTTGGCTTCCTGCCCTTTTTGGATTTTTTTGGGATTTTTGGATTATCATCCTGAATAAAGGATTTTACTATTGAACAACATCTCCTGCCTCGTGCTGTTCAAAGCACGCTGACAAACATCAATGGACCGACAAAGGGTTATATACAGTGGCTGGGTGATTGGGAGACGAGGAGCAGGTGCGTGCGGACAGAGAACTGAGGGGAGACTGGTGAAATCAATAAACTAAATGAGAAGGGAAAAGCAAGCAGAGGGGATAAACCCTAACCTATAAATCTCAAAATAAATGATAAACCTAAAAGACTAAGGGCACAGGAGAACCAAAGAGTAAATAACTAATGACCTGAGGAGTGAGGGGGACTAATTAACAAGTGGGGAAGGAAACACACACTAAAGGCCACTAATAAAATGAAAAGCTGAACCTATAGAAAAACTACAGAGGGGTGACTAGGGGAGGCCTGAGGGAGACCGGGAGGGAGCTGGGGACAAAAAGGGGCAGAGGAAGCGTGGGTACACATGAGGGGGATCCTAGAGGGACACCTGGAGGGGTTGGGGAACACAAAAAGACACATACCACTACCACTGCTATGCAGACGACACCCAGCTCTATCTGTCATTTCCACCGGACTCTGCACAAATATCAAACTGTCTGTCTGACATATCAAAATGGATGAAATCCCACCATCTCCAACTCAACCTCTCTAAAACTGAACTACTTGTCATCCCAGCAAAACCATCCATACAGCACAATATCTCAATCCAGAATGACTTCCTATCTCTGGCTCCTTCAAAGGCAGTTTGAAATCTGGGTGTTGTGATTGATGAACACCTGACCTTTAAAGATCATGTTGCCTCTGTTGCTCGTTCATGCCGCTTTGCGCTGTGTAACATACGAAAGATCAGACCATACCTAGCACAACATGCCACCCAGCTCCTGGTGCAATCTACTGTCATCTCCCGCCTCGATTACTGCAACGCCCTTCTAACTGGTCTTCCAGGCTGGACTGTGAGACCTCTTCAAATGGTCCAGAACGCAGCGGCGCGTCGGGGCTTCAATCAGCCAAAAAGAGCACACGTCACCCCTCTGTTCATTGAGCTCCACTGGCTACCGCTAGCAGCACGTGTGATGGGTTGAAATGTTCTAATTACTGTTTACTGTGTTTGCCAGTATGTGTGATTTAATGAATAATAAGAAATGGGTTCATTATTGTTTACATTTGCATTGCTTGTCAGTACTTTTTCCGTTATGCATCTTAAACTTCATTGCAATTTAGTCGTTGTAGTAACGAAGTGTGGCCACCGGAGGGAGTCTAGCGCTAGTGAGCCTTAGAAGAAAGCATGGCCTTCCTGGCTCATTCAATACACGTTTGAGCAGAGGGAATAACGTGTCCGTGTTTCTTTTATCATTCACTCCCTTTTCAGGTAAGATTGTATGCATAAGCACACCTGCACTGTAAGATGTAACCAGACCGATTGAACGTTCGGAAATGCACTGTGTGGTAGATTCGTTGTT
This sequence comes from Nothobranchius furzeri, assembly GCF_043380555.1. NCBI lineage: Eukaryota > Metazoa > Chordata > Actinopteri > Cyprinodontiformes > Nothobranchiidae > Nothobranchius > Nothobranchius furzeri. The sequence continues at coordinate 85,447,757 of NC_091744.1, forward strand.
ATGTTTTGGAGCTGTTGAATAAGGTTTAGCCACCGTTAGCCGTTAGCCGTTAGTCCATAGCCGACGATGCTAACTAGCTAAGAAGATGACGGTTGGCACTTTTCACTTGTTTCATTGTGATGACTCTGTATGTATTTGAGTTGAAATAAGTGATTCAATACACGTTTGAGCAGCGGGAATAACGTGTCCGTGTTTCTTTTATCATTCACTCCCCTTTTCAGGGGATTTACACACGCATCAAATTCAAATTGCTAACACTAGCATACAAAGTCCGAGATGGTACGGCTCCCATCTACCTGAATCCTCTTGCAAAGGCTTACGTCTCGGCCCGGCCGCTCCGGTCATCACAGGATGGTCGGCTAGCGGTGCCTACACCACGCTCAGGACAATCCAGACTCTTCTCATGCATCGTTCCACAAATGTGGAATGACCTTCCAAGCACTACCAGAACAGGAGCTTCCTTTTCAATTTTCAAGAAACTCCTGAAGACCCTGCTCTTCAGAGAGCATCTTCTAAACTAGCACCCTCCCTGCACCCGTCCCCCCTCTCTACTGTCCACTCCTTGTTCCCTCCTCTCCATGATTGATGTCAAGTTGTTGTTGTTGTTGTTGTTGTTAGCCTCAAAGGCAACATGCCGATTATCACTTGTAAGTCGCTTTGGACAAAAGCGTCTGCTAAAAACATAAACATAAACATAAGGGAGACGCAGACCATGACACTAGTCTGCTTACTGAGACTCTTTCTTTTCCTTGATTTAAAATTCACATTTTGCCTTTTTCCCTGCACCTCCCATTCTCTCCACCTCCGACTCTGTGTGCCAGATATCTTTGCTGAATCAACTTTTGTACATTCAGTAATTTGGTCCTCCTCCAACTGCTCCATCATCGTTTTACACCGAGGAAAATAAAAACCCTTCAAATGTAACTCTGCTTTCTTTAGCTTGCTGGGAGGTATTTGTCCTTGTTGTGTTTGTAAAACGGAGTCTGATCTTTACTTCAGAACGACACGAAACGTCCTTAAACAAACTCACGGATTTGACTGACTCCTAGTGAATGAATCTAAGTGACTACTAGATGTTTTTGTTTTCCCGCAGTAACAGTTTTAAGAAACCACGTCTCTCTTACAGGAATGTTCAGTGTACAGCAGGATGACGTGACGTCGTCTCGTCATGGGGTCAGGATTTGACCTTGCACGTGTAAAAGCTAATGATTTGGTCTCAGAAGTCTGAAGATTGACAGAGTTTACCACTCGGAGCTACTTTGTAATTAAAAAATGTGTCTAAGTGACACTGGAGGGCATTTGCCTAATCACACAGGAGGATATCCTCCACTGCAGACGCTGCGGGGCAGATGCTGTAATTACTGCCCTGTGACAGCGGACTCAGTCTGAGCAAGGTGAGAGAGGGAGGAAGTGTCACTCCTCTTGAATCTAGGAGAGGAAAAATGCTGCCTCTAAATGTTTTAAAGCTTTTTTATTTCTCATGCCACTCTTCTGGTCGCTGACCATCACAAGATAAGATTGAAAACCCTGTTTTGTGTTTTGCTCCGCTGAAAGATGGACCTGCAGGGTTTGGCTGCTTTCCTTCACTTGTGAAAAATCTCCACAACAAAGGTGCTTTAAACTCTTTCGACAAATTGGAGAAGGTCAGGTGGATTTGATCTCACCACATTTAGTTCCCGACTCCCTGAGAGCCTTGAACACCTCCGACTCTTTCTGAACTCAGCAGCCGTCGTGGGATTTTAAGTGATGCTTAAAAGCCGAGAACACGTCGTTCCACGTTAGCGTCTCCGCCCGGGTGAGACGCCGCTGTAGCGTTCGGTTGAATATTGTATTGATCATTTTCAAAGCGATGCTGTTTCTAGCTCTGGAGCGACTCGGTGCCTTTGAGCTGCATCTTGTACAATTTGCAGGTCTGTCTGTTAAAAGAACTGATGTTTCTCTCTGTTTTTGTTATTTTATTAATCCAAGGGAAAGGCACAGGATGTTCTTCAGCATCCCGACACCACACCTGCAGCAATTTCACTCACAACAATGTCAAACACTCATTCACAGCTGAGAATAAAGTCAATTTCTGACCTCGCTTCTCGTGTTGGTCCCTTTTCCACGTGCACTGACTAATTATTGTGAGCCGTGCAAAATAGCTGATTGGGTGATTAAGTTATCATATTGGGTGAAGAATCATCCAATTATTCCCTCTATGTTTACATTTGTACGGTAAGCCCTTCACACGGTGAGAGTTAATAATTCTGCACTCATGCGCATTTACCATGCACAACTTTCTTTAAAAACAAAATAAAAGCTTCAAGTCTGTCGCGTCTTTTGTAAAAATCTGCCAGCTGACCGTAGGAGGATGCATAGAAAGTAAAGAAGAAGAAGAAGAAAGTATCATTTCTATAGCGCCTCTCAAGATAAAAATCACGAGGCGCTTCACAAAAACAACAAAATGTAAAAATATTTTTAAAAAAAGAATAGAAAGTGGTAAAAAAATTATTTAAAAGGAGCAAAATTAGACAATTGTGATTAAAAATGTTAAGAAAGAGAGAGAGTGAACAGGAAAGAGGGAAACCAGTGGATCCTGAGGAAGGTGGGATAGGTGGGGAGAGCAGAATAAAGAGAGAGAGGTGAAGAAGGTCATACAAAAGCCAGCTTGAACAAGTGAGTCTTCAGCTGCTTTTTAAAGGAGACCACTGAGTCCACTGATCTCAGGCTCAGGGGGAGAGAGGTCCAGAGTCTGGGGGCCACAGCAGCAGATGATCTGTCACCTTTGACCTTTAGCCTGGTGCTGCACAACCAGTAGGCTTTGGTCACTGGACCTCAGGGACCTGCTGGGGGTGTAGGGACTAAGAAGATCACCAATGTAAGATGGTGCTTGTCCATGTAAGGCCCTATAGACCAGAACCAGGATCTTGAAATGAACCCTGAAGTTGACTGGCAGCCAGTGAAGCTGGAGGAGAAGCGGGGTGGTGTGGGTGTATTTGGAGGACTTGGTCAGAAGCCGAGCACAGGCGTTCTGAACCACCTGTAGACGGTTCAGGGAGGTTCTGCTCAGACACGTGAAAAGAGAGTTACAGTAGTCTAAGTGTGAGGAGATGAAGGTGTGGAGAACTGTCTCAAGTTCAGAGCGAGACAGAATGGGACTCAGCTTAGCAACGTTCCTGAGATGGAAGAAGGAAGAGCCAACAAGAGAACTGACATGAGAATCCAGGGTGAGAGCTGGGTCAAAGGTCACACCAAGATTCCTGACAGAAGGTTTGGTGTGGGAAGCAAGCTGACCAAGAGAGTCTCTGACTTTGGGAACCAGCTTGTCTGGGGCACAGAAGAGGATCTCAGTCTTATCTTCATTCAGCTGAAGAAAGCTCCCACCATCCAGGTTTTGATAGAGTCTAAGCAGGTGTGTAACAGCTGCAGCTTAGACATCTCATGGGGCTTAAAGGAGATGTACAGTTGGATGTCATCTGCATAAAGATGGTAGGAGATTCCTTTGAAGGAGCTCAGGATGTGCTGAAGAGGAAGCAGATAGAGGAGGAAGAGCAGAGGCCCCAGCACAGAACCTTGTGGGACACCATGGGTAAGGGAGGTGGTGGAGGACCTAAACTTGGAGACGGCCACAGAAAAGGAGCGCTCAGAGAGATAAGAGGAGAACCACTCCAGAGCAGATCCTGATAGGCCTACCCAGTCTCTCAGCCTCTCCAGTAGCAGGTGATGGTCAACAGTGTCAAAGGCTGCAGTCAGGTCCAGCAGTCAAGTGGAGGAATTGGGTGAAAAATAACCAACTGATCACTAATTTCATAGCTAACCTGCACAAATGTGCACAGGTCATTGTTTCCAGTGAAGTTGTGTGTGTTTTCTTATTATCATCGCTCATGGGAACCAGCATTGCTGATCTGCAGGAATGGCCCAGAAGAAGAATTTTCTATAAAAATGCAAGTTTTCTGCTATTTCATTAGTGAAGCTGTTGCATGACAATAAGTCTTGTAGTTTTATTTATGTCATACTTGAATTTGCTTTCTGGTTGTTTGCTGAGAAAAGTAAAGCATTTGCATGACATGAATCCTAAAATTTGAGTCCAAATCAGTCTAAGAGTCCTTATTTTAGCAAGTAACTTGTGGCAAATTCAATTCACCACACATTTTTCTCACAGTAGTTTCTGGATCGTTAGATTGGTCATTTACTGATATAATTACACATGCAGCACACATAAAAAAACTTCTGTTCCCATGGTAACGCCTCAGTCATGGAGGTGGGCAGAAAATGTCAGAAACTCAGCTCCCATGGGCCAGGCAGCCCATACCACAGATCAGCTGAACACACCTGCTGCCCAGTGAGATGTCACAAATGCTGCTCTAATCTTCTGATATCTAGATTTACTTTGCATGCTGGTGCTGTTGGCAGCTCTGCTGCCTCACAGCAAGAAGGTTGCACGTTAGAATCCCAGCTGTTCTCCCCTTGCACGTAGACGGTTTTACTCTCCAAAAGTTCAAAAACATCCATCCATGTTCTTTACCCGGTTGTCCACGCAGAGTCGCAGAGGGCTGCTGCCTACCTCCAGCAATCTGAGCAAACAGGCAGGGCAACACAGAGACAAACAGGACAAACAACCATGCACACACACACACACGCACCTAAGGACAATTTAGAGAAACTAATTAACCTGTCATGTTTTTGGACTGTGGAAGGAAGCTGGATTACCTGCAAACTCCTTGCAAAGAGGCCCCAGGCCGGGATGAAGACCCAGGACCTCCTTGCATCAAGGCAACAGAGCTAAAAACTGTGCCGTCCTCAAAAACATGCGTCTCAGGTAAAGTATCTGCACGGGCTGTGTTAAACACATAATTCAGCGCCGTTAACGCAACCCGAAATTGCACATTTCTTCAACAACCCACCTGTAGTTGAGGTGTGCTGCTCTTTCTGAGGAGGTGTGCAAACGCTTGCTTTCCACGTTCTCCTGGCACAAACTTCAGCATGTCAGAGGAAACATTCAGCTCACAGTTTCTCCGACTGTTGCGCTGAAGTTCCCCGGTTAGCGCAGACGCGAGCAGTGCTTGGAAATGAACCTGAAATGATGGTGAAAGATGTGCGATTGTTATTCCACCTAGTTTTTAAAAAAAAATCTTAACCGGAATGCAGGAGGAAAAGAAAACTGTCATTCAGCAGCAGACGAGCGAAGAATAACAGTTTGCAGATTTTGTGGAAGCACAGAGCTTTACCAGGTAAGGAGGGTTGCAACGATATCATCCCAGGAAACGCGGAAGTTTATGAAGAGCATTAAATTCCAAAGTTCTGCCATAAACTTGTTGTGAGCATTCACTCTGAGCTCCTCCTTCATGACCTTGAGGTGTTTTCACCCTCATCTTTGGAAAGTGGATGTTTCTCATTTAGCTTCTCAACTTGCATGTCATGGTCTGCGTCTCCTTGTGTTCCTCATGTGTCCCCTGTCTGCAGCCCCTGCAGATTATCCCTCCCAGGTCCTGTGCTCCTTTGGTCTCCCCTAGTCATCCCTCTGCAGTTTTTCTATAGGTTCAGCTTTTCATTTAATTCGTCTCTTTAGTGTGTTTCCTTCCCCCTTAGAGCATTAGTTATGTAGCTTACTCTTCTTGTCTTCAGGTTTCTGCTCTTAGGTCATGTTAGTTTCATCTCCCTGATTAGTTAATTGATTTCACCTGGTTTCTCTCCCCACACACCTGCAGCTTATCTTCCACTCATCATGCCCCAGTGTATGTCAGGTTGAGGAGGAGGTTGTTGGGACCCAAGATGCAGATTACCCCAGATGACACGAGGCAGGAGCATTTAAAAGTAAAAGCCTTTTTATTTAGGAGAAGAACCAAAAATCCTAAATGGCAGGAAGCCAAAAACCAAAGTCCTGAGTAACAGGAGAACGAAAGCTCACACAGAGCACAAAACAATGCTGACACAAACGCAATGGACCGACATGACACTGAGGCCCTGTCCACACGTAGCCGGGGATCTGCCAAAACGTAGATATTTTTCTACGTTTTGGCCTGTCATCCACACGAAAACTGAGTTTTTTCACACGAAAACGGATCTTTTTAAAAACTCCGGCCAAAGTGAAGATCTCCGTTTTCTCCGTTTTGGGTGTCTGCGTGTGGACGGACCAATCCGGAGTTTTAAGGTCCGCAACGTCACTTTCCGCGACAAAAAATGCTGACATCACGTGTGCGACCTGTGTTTACACTAGCCGACAGCATGGATGCCCTCAGAGCTGCGCTCGCTTTATCAATGGTCCAAGCGCTTTTTGCTTGTTTGTTTTTGCAAGCGGAATTACTGCTCCTTGCGGAAGACCACAGACGAAGGACGAGGTTAAGAACGGGGGAAGTACTGCCGCCTACAGGTCTGGCATGTCCTTAACAACGTATTTATCCGGGTACGTGTGGACAGAGTTTTTTTTTAAACGCGGTGGTGTGGATGCAAGTTTTTGGAGGGGCGGATATTCGTTTTTAAAAAACCCGGCTACGTGTGGACTAGGCCTGAGACAAAGACAGGGCTTATATACACTGGGGCATGATGGGAGGCAGATGGGCTGCAGGTGTGTGGAGAGAGAACCAGGTGAAAGCAATTAACTAATCAGGGAGGAAACTAACATGACCTAAGAGAAAAACCTAAAGACAAGAAAAGCAACCACATAACTAATGTTCTAAGGGGAAGGAAAACTACAAACACCGGTGGGAACAAACACACTAAAGAGACTAATAAAATGAAAAGCTGAAACTATAAAAACTGCAGAGGGGTGACTGGGGAAGACTAAAGGAACACAGGACCTGGGAGAGATATCTGGAGGGCTGCAGACCAGGGGACACATGAGGAACACAAAGAGACACATAAGGGGGATTCTACGGGGGAATGGAGCACACAAGGAGACACATGAGGGAGACGCAGACACAGACCATGACAGTGGCTGTGTCTCAATTCAGGGTCTGCATCCTACGTCGGCCGGATTCGTCGGCCGGTTACGTCACAGCGCCGCGACTAGGCCTGTCCCAATTCGAAGACTCCTTCAAATGCGGTCGACGAATCCGGCCTTCTTTTAGCCTGAATGAAGGATGGGTCGGGTGTATCCTTCAATAGGTAGCATTTCCCAAGATGCCTTGCGGGCCGGCCGGCAGAAAAACTTAAAAACAATGGCGGACAGTGAAGCGGGAGCTGTCAGAGAGGACTGTGCATATAAATGTCAGCATAAACTTGAAAACTGTTAGGTTAAGGACTTTTTGTGATACATGAACGTTATTTTAGTTTGAAATGTTACAGTAAAAGTGCTTGTATTGCGGTCTCGGCTCGTATGTTCGGCCGCGCTCGGTGTCGTACTTCTCCCGCTACGTTTCCCCCTGATTTTAATAGAAGTTTGTATTTTAGGAACAAAAGAGAAAACCACGGACTTTATTAAACTTAGGGCGGAGATGGACCACATGATCACCGGAGCAAAGTATTCGGCGGCTGTGGCATGGAGGTACAACAACATCTCATATTTTAAAAACTCGTTTGAGTTTAGTTTTTTCTGCGAAAACATGAAAGGAATAACCCGTCGTCCTCTTTTCTCTTCCTGTTTCTTTTCTTACATGTTTGTTAAGACTATTCTGGAGAAGATGGGCATCCAGGGGAAGGTGACAGCGATGACCAGCTTCTGGAGCTGATCAGGGAGGACATGAGGCTGCAGAGGGAGGCAGAGCAGCAGAGGGCCCAGGAGAGAAGGGAGAATTTTGACAGCTTTTTACTTTGCTAGAAAAAATGGTTAATAAAGATTAAACATGTACACATAAAATAAATATCTAAATAAAATCAGTTCTGCATTAAACACTTGAATTTTGTTTTTCTTTACAAATGAGAATTGTTTACTAGAGGGTATCTGTGTCAGACTCGAAGACTGGGTTCGGGAGTAAGAGCTTTTATTAGAGACTGCTGGCTGCAAGCGGTGCTGAAAAGGCTGACGGAAGGATGAGGTCTGAGTTAGAAAGGTGGAGGTTTAACTGTCTTAGCTTCTGAATACTCTGATCATGGAACACGGTGGAACGATGACTGAGTGAAGAGCCGGTGTGGCGTCTTCCATATATAGACATGGATGACGCAGGTGCAACGTGGAGGGAATCCCCGCGAGGGGCATGCTGGGTAATGGTCCGAGACAGAAGCCGGTCAGCTGGGAGAGCCCGGCCTGGGGGCTTGGACTCTGACAGGACCCCCCGGTCCAGGGACGGCTCCAGAAGTCCCCGGGCCACCTCGGTGGGCCCAGAAGTCCGAGATGAGGCCAGGGTCCAAGATGGAGCGGGCCGGCTCCCAGGAGCGTTCCTCTGGGCCGTAGTCCGCCCAATCCACAAGGTACTGCCAACCCCAACCCCGGCGGCGAGCGTCCAGAATGTGCCGGACGGTGTAGATGGGCTCACCGTCAAGGAAGCGGGCCGGCGGAGGCGCCGGAGCCCGAGGCGGCAGGAGTGAGGATTCCACATAAGGTTTGAGCCGGGAGGTGTGGAAGGTGGGATGGACGCGAAGGCTTGTAGGCAGCCGCAGCCGGTACGTGTCCGGGTTGATTACCTTCTGCACGGGGTAGGGTCCGAGGAACCGGGGAGCGAGCTTCCTGGAACCGGCGTGGACCCGGAGGCCTGCCGTGGACGCCCAGACCCTGTCCCCTGGAGCATAGGAGGAGCCCGGGCGGTGCCTGCGGAGGTGTTGGTGGGAGTAACGGGCGTTGGCCCGGGTGATGGAGGCCCGCGCCTTGATCCATGCATTTTTGCAGCGCCTCACCAGGGATTGAGCGGCCGACACCGCGACTTCGGGTTCCTGGTGGGCAAAGACCGGGGGCTGATAGCCATAGCAGACCTCGAAAGGGGACATCTGAGTGGCCGAGGAGGTTTGGAGATTATGAGACAGCTCCGCCCAGAGGAGGTACTTAGGCCACTGCGAGGGCTGCGCCGAAACAAAGCAGCGGAGGTACCGGCCCAACTGTTGGTTTGCCCGCTCCGTTTGACCATTGGTCTGTGGGTGGTAGCCCGAAGACAGGCTGACAGAGGCTCCCACTAGATGGCAGAAGGCTTTCCAGAAACGGGCCGTGAACTGGGGACCACGATCCGAGACCACGTCTACCGGGAACCCGTGGAGGCGCACCACGTTCTCCAGAAACAGTTCTGCAGTGCGTCGGGCCGAGGGGAGGCCCGGGAGGGCGATGAAGTGAACAGCCTTGGAAAACCGGTCAGTGACCGTCAGGATGGTGTTGAGGTCGTTGACCGGCGGGAGTCCCGTGACAAAGTCCAGCCCCACATGGGACCAGGGGCGGCTGGGCACCGGAAGAGGTCTGAGGGTGCCAACCGGAGCCTGGGTGGATGCCTTAGAGCGGGCGCAGACGTCACAAGCGCTCGTGTATTCCTTAACATCCCTCTCCATACGTGGCCACCAGAGAGCCCGTTTAAGGAACCTGAGAGTCCGAGAGAAGCCTGCGTGACCAGACAGGCGTGATGAGTGGGCCCAGGACAACGCTTCACTGCGACAGGCCGAGGGGACGTAGAGCCGACCGGCGGGGGTCTCTGGTGGCGCTGGGTCACCCTGGAGGGCGTTTTGGATGGCCTCCTCCAACGGCCACCCAAGGTGGGCCACAAAACGGTGCTCCGGGAGGATGGGCGCTGGCTCGGACGTGGGCGCTGAATGGGTGAACTGGCGGGAGAGGGCATCCGCCTTCTGGTTCTTTGTCCCGGGGCGATAAGCGAGATGGAACTCGTAGGGTTTGAAGAAGAGGGCCCAGCGTGCCTGGCGAGGATTTAACTGCTTGGCGGACCGTATGTGGGTTAGGTTCTGGTGGTCAGTCCAGATGGTGAACGGCTGAGTGGTGCCCAGAAGCCACTGCCTCCATTCCTCCAACGCCCATTTTATGGCTAGCAGTTCACGATCCCCCACGCCGTACTTCTGCTGGGTGGTGGAAAACTTCCTGGAGAAGTAGGCGCAGGGATGTAGCCTGTCGTCGGGGCCGCCTTGGGACAGGATGGCGCCGGCGCCGACATCCGAGGCGTCGACCTCGACCACAAAAGGGACTGCCTGGTCCGGGTGGCGCAGGATAGGAGCCGATGTGAAACGAGCGACTAGGTAGTGGAAGGCCCGAACGGCGTCTGGGGTGAGCCGGAACGGTTGACCAGGAGGGCACGGTCGGGTGAGAGAAGTGAGAGGTGCTACAATGGTGCTAAAGTCTTTGATAAATCGACGGTAGAAGTTGCAGAAACCCAGAAAACTCTGCAGTTGCTTTAGGCTGGTAGGTAGGGGCCAGTCCTTAACCGCCTGGACTTTCTGAGGGTCCATGGTTAGACCCTGATCTGAGATCAGGTAGCCCAGGAATGAAACGGACCTCTGGTGGAAGGAGCACTTCTCGGGCTTGCAGAACAGGTTGTTGTCCAGGAGCCGGGTCAGGACCGCGCGAACATGGTGGTGGTGTTCAGCCTCTGACTTGGAGTATATCAGGATGTCGTCCAGGTAGGCAAACACCCACCGTCCCAACATGTCACGGAGGACATCATTGATGAAGCGTTGGAAAACGGCGGGGCTATTGCACAGTCCGAAGGGCATGACCTGGTACTCCCAGTGACCGGTGGGGGTGATGAACGCCGTCTTCCACTCATCTCCAGCTTTGATACGGACCAGGTTGTAGGCGCTCCGGAGGTCCAGCTTGGTGAAAATCCACGCCTGGGAGATGGCATCCAGGGCGGACGTGAGGAGCGGCAGAGGATGGCGATCTCTGACTGTGATCTTGTTCAGTCCTCTGTAGTCAATACAGGGGCAGAGATCACCCTCCTTTTTCCTCACAAAGAAGAAGCCTGCAGCACCTGGGGACGACGAGGGTTGGATGAAACCCTGCTGGAGGGCCTGGTCGATATAGTCCTCCATAGCTCTGGACTCGGCGGGGGAGAGAGAAAAAAGGCGCCCCCGGGGTGGAATGGTTCCTGGCTGGAGCTTGATCTCCATGTCGTATGGACGGTGAGGCGGCAGTGCTGTGGCTCGCTGCTTATCGAACACCGCGGCCAGATCCCAATAGGGCGGTGGCAGATTGGGTGGCGCTGAACCGGAGCCACCTTCCGGGCAGTCAGGTCGAGGTGGAGGAGGAGAGAGGTGGGTCCGGCACTGGGCCCCCCATTCCAGAAGGCGAGCTTGGGACCAGGAGATACGTGGGTCGTGGAGGCGGAGCCAGGGAAACCCCAGGATCAGAGGAGAGGAGGGAGCACGGATAATCAGGAAATGGAGGGTCTCCCGGTGGCCCTGGACTGTCATCTGGAGAGACTGCGTTCGGTTTTGGACAGAGTAAGGCTGGAGGGGCCTGCCGTCCACCGTGGTCACTGGTACAACCCTCTCCAAGGGGGTAGTGGGGATCCGTAGGCGTTCAGCCAGATCCACATCCATAAAATTGTCAGCGGCCCCCGAGTCCACCAGCGCGTGCATCTGGAGCGAGGTCTCGCCATATTGGAGGGTGATGTGCAGAAGGAGCCGATTGGAAAGGGCAGGGGTTGGAGGTGACCCAGGCTGAGCGACCCCGAGACTCAGTGGGTTCCTTCGTTTCCCGAACGGAGGGGGCAGTTCATGCGTCTGTGGTCGGGGGAACCACAATAGGCGCAGAGGCCCTCGCGCCACCTTCGCTGTCTCTCCTCCGGAGGAAGGTGGCCCAGTTGCATGGGCTCCTCAGTGGCAACGGGTCCGGGAGTAGGCGTGGGGGGACGAGGAAAAAGTCCAGGCGCCCTGCTTGGGCCGAACCAAAACCCGCTGATCCATGCGCAACGCCAGATCCACAACTTCATCCAGGGTCTGGGGTAGCTCTTTTCCCGCCATCTCATCCCGGATGTAGGTTGCCAGTCCCTCCAAGAAGACGGCTCGGAGGGCAGAGTCATCCCACCGCAGCTTGGCGGAGATGGTGCGGAACTCCGACGCATATGCGCACACAGAGCGCTCCTTCTGGCGGAGTTTTAGGAGTCGTGTCTCTGCCCCCATTTCGCTGCTGGGTGGAACAAAAGTCTTTCTGAGAGCGGCCACGAATGCAGCGTAGTCGCTGCACTCCGGTGATTTGGAGTTGTAGAGCGCAGCAGCCCACTCTGCCGCGCGTCCGGAGAGCAGGAAGGTGAGCTGTGCCACCCGAGAGCGCGCAGTGGGGAAGCGTCCTGGGTGGCACTCGAACTGCATGTCGAGGGTAGCAAGCAGACCGTCTGGACTCCCCGTCTCTCCGTTCCACTTCTCCGGGAGACTGAAGTGTGGCTCTCCCGTTGGTGGAGTGAGGGCTTGCAACTGGAGCGCATGAACTGCTGCTGGAGAACCGTGACAGCAGTAGACATCTGCAGGGAGAGATCGGTCTGGGAGTTCAGCCTGGTGTTAAGCTGGTCGACCAGGGCGTGGAGCTGAACGTTCTCGCTAACAACCTGCTCCAACGTCCTCTTCATCTGCTCGAACTCCGCTGGATTAATGGACTCAGTCATCCTGTCAGACTCGAAGACTGGGTTCGGGAGTAAGAGCTTTTATTAGAGACTGCTGGCTGCAAGCGGTGCTGAAAAGGCTGACGGAAGGATGAGGTCTGAGTTAGAAAGGTGGAGGTTTAACTGTCTTAGCTTCTGAATACTCTGATCATGGAACACGGTGGAACGATGACTGAGTGAAGAGCCGGTGTGGCGTCTTCCATATATAGACATGGATGACGCAGGTGCACCGTGGAGGGAATCCCCGCGAGGGGCATGCTGGGTAATGGTCCGAGACAGAAGCCGGTCAGCTGGGAGAGTCCGGCCTGGGGGCTTGGACTCTGACAATCTGCTGGGTCTTAAAGTCTTAAAAGGTGATCAATCGGTTTTGGTCAAATTAAGACCCTTAGAAGGTATTAAAAACTATTATCACATCTTTGCTCAGGCTCAGCTTGTCTAAAGTATTTTCTCTGAATTAGCTCTCCAACAGTCAAGGAAATGATTAACCCCCAGAGACCCACGGTTGTAACATTACAACATCAGATTTAAGTCTACAAGAATAAACCTTCCCCATTTTTTTTCTTTTTAAAACCACATTAACATTGCTAATAGGTCCTATTGTTCAGTTCTGCAACACTATTGGCTGTTAAATAAGGTAAATAGGCCCGTTTATCTGGCCTCCTAGAACAACATGTGAAAGGTTAAAAAAAGATTTTGCAGTTGTTTTCTAAATTTGGGTTTCTGGGGGTTAAAAAGCTAAATAAAACGTCGAGCTCCATCGTTTAAAGTTCCTTCTCCCTTCTGCCCAGCGGTTCCACGGTTGCTAGGCGACGGAACGTTCGCCGAGGGAGTTCATGAAGGCTAGGCCTGTCCAAATTCACAGCCGTTAACATCCGGTCTACCCGGCCGACGGAGGACGCAGCCCACGTCGGCCGGGTGGGCTGGGTCCTTCGAAGGATGCAGACCCTGAATTGAGACACAGCCAGTGTATTTAACGCTGTCTGCGTCTCTGTTTGTTGTTGGGTCATTGTTTGTGTCACCCTTGTCTCGTTCCCCTCTCTAGATTTTGGTTTTGTTGTTGGGACTGTTTGATTTTTGTTTTTGGCTCCCTGCCTTTTTGGATTTATTCTTTAATAAAGGATTTTACGTTATTTCTCCACCCTGTTGTCATCTGGAATCTCTGCATCTTTGGGTCCTAACCTCCTCCTGGCTCCCAGCGTGACATTGCAGTTCAACGAATCCCTCAAATCATCTAATTTCATGTTTTCATTTTCATAACAAAACACACTTTATGAAATGCATCCAGGCTCAGACGACGAGTCCAGATAGGTCACACATTTAAACACGCTGCAGGTGATTGGTCCTGCAGGAGTAGTTACTTCATCCAGAGTCTGAGGCGTGCTTGAAGGATTTTACAGTCAGCAGTTGTCTTTGGCATCACCGTCTGAGCCGACTGTGTTTACTCAGTCAAAAAGAATCTGTGCCGGAAAAAGCGTCCGCCTCTGGTTTTCTCTCTCCATCTACCAGTTTTCTCTAGTTTCCTCTGCTTCACGTTAATTTTGACAATCCAGTTTACCTGAGAGGGGCCAATTCATTAGGAAACAAACAAGGCCGCAGGCTTACTGATTGTTTCTGAAGCTGCAGCAGAGTGGGATGGTGTCTTAAATAACAACATGAGAACCTGAGTTACTTTTAGGAGCCAAACCCTTTAAGATGTTGATTGTAACGGGATCGTCCCAGCTCCGTCTGCCTTTAGCTCCGTCAGTAACGTTGCTTAAGGGATCATCTGTGAAGCCGGAAACAGATTCAGGGGTGGACTGGCCTATCTGGCATTCTGGCACTGTCTCGGTGGACCGCTGAGCCAAGTGGGCCGCTTGCCCAGCTTGGGCCGACACGACTCCACAGTTGGTGATCTGCAGAACATTAGCTACATGGTAACCCGAAGCTGACAGAGTTTTTACAGGTGTTTTTAGTAAGAGAAACGCGGTAGAGCGATGACGTAGGAGTTGTTTTAACGCGTTAGCATGTAGCTAATGTCCCGCTGATCTCCGCCCGTGGAGAATGAGCTGATCTGGAAGGCCAGGGCTCCCGGTCGCAGCGGTCTGGCCCTGCTTGTAATTTAAAAGTCCCAGTCCATATTAGATCTCACATTCGGCCTAGAGACGAGTCCGCTGCCGGCAACACCCCCCACCCCCACCGCTCTCCCAATGGGGAGGGCCGACGACTCGTAAAAATGCCAGGGCCGAGTTTTGGTCCCAGTCCACCCCTGTTCACAACGTGGAGGCGCAGCCGGTGCTTTCACCGCATTCAAATGAGGATGACTGACGTTAGCGCCAGAGCTTTCAGATCATCTCATTTGAAAGGACGCGTTCTGGTAACTGAATTGTTAAACTTACTTTTTAACCAACAAGCCTTTACTTTAGCACCAATGTTGGAAGTACAAAACAACAAAATCAAAGGCAGAAGTGGCCGTGTGCCATTTAGAACTTCCTCGGATTACCTTTGTAAAACGTTTGCTGTGCTGCAGCGGGATTCTGAGCGGTTCCGGTTCGGTTCCACGCGCCGTCTCTGCGTCCAAAAATGTCCCTGCTGCACGGAAGAGATGCAGAACCTCAGCGAGTGCAGCCAGCCCACTGTGTGTGTGTGTGTGTGTGTGTGTGTGTGTGTGTGTGTGTGTGTGTGTGTGTGTGTGTGTGTGTGTGTGTGTCTGTGTGTGTGTGTGTGTGTGCTCCGAGTCCAGCGCTGTCTCAAACGGTCCTTCAGTGAGACGACAGCTTTTATCGGTTTTCCTGAGACCGCTTACACGTGCTGCCGTGGCTCAGAGGTTAGCTGCTCGTCTTTGTGTTTGGTGGTTTGTAGCGTCGACCCCGTCTTCTTACCATCATAATCTGTGCATGGGCCCGCAAACTAGTTTACTTTAAGCCACCAAAACTCAGCTTTTCCCTGATTCTGACCTTATTATAGTGCAACTTTTCAATGAAAGCCTCATTTTAGAAAATAAACCCTCCCACTGTCCTAATGGGTGTGACCCCGTGTGGAAAGTTGACCATTGAGCAGGATTGATGGTTTATCCCTTGAGGTCCACGTGGCAGGGGTGAGGTGGTGCTCACTCCTCACCCCTGCCACGTGGACCTCAAGGGATAAACCATCAATCCTGCTCAATGGTCAACTTTCCAGGTGGGGTCACACCCATTAGGACAGTGGGAGGGTTAAATCAGCTGCAGGTAAGAGACTGACTGATTATTTAAACTCCACAGAACCTCCCTATAAAAGTGGAACCCTAACAGTTTTCTGTCAGATTTTCACGGAGCAGCAGGCTTCGTCTCGACTCCATTTTTCAGATTCTGGACTTCGGTGCGTCTCTTCTTCAAGTCTTCATTATCCTTTTTACCTTCAATGTTTTGTCTACATGCAAAAGCGCATTCTTTGTTGATGTTTGTGGCATTTTAGGGATTTAAAAAGAGTATTTAAACTTTTACAAGTGATGCAGTTGTGTACAAAACTTGCAGATGAATTAAAGTCTATCCATGAGAGATGTGCAGCTTTAATCTGGTTTCATTCGGTGAATCCAGTCAAAGATAAACTACATGCAGTGAATAATTAAAAAGCCGAAAGCTCCAGTTCTATGAAAACACCAACGATCTTTCCCCGGGTCATTTCTCCACAGGTGACATTCTGCTCCTTTTACTTTCCAGATCTTTTCGTTTTGAGTCTTTTTCATGGAAAAACTCTTTAAAACTGGGTCATACAAAGTTTCCAACGTGAGACACAGTTTCAGCTCTTTAGCGGGAATAAAATCGTTTCCAGATGAAGTACTGAACGTTGAACCATTCTTGTGCATTTTTACACAAATCTTCCTCTTTCGACACAGCAAATGTGTTTTAGTAACACCAAAGGCTGAATATTTCCCAACCTGAGGCTTAAACACTGTCTCTGCCTTTATTTAGCTCACCTCTGGTCTATAAAAAGATCCCCAACACATCTTTGCCCCAGAGAGCGCACGAGGTGCTCGTTTTGTGAGCGCGGCTATTCCAAGCTCTGCATATTCATGATCTTTGGTGTGTTTGATGCTTATTATGGGCTGTTTGATGATTCTTTTACAAACACACTTAAAAAAAACACCATTTAGTCACGTCACGAGTTTAACCTGGAAATTCGTCGAAACACAGGAAATCCTGCTTTAAAAGCAAAAGGAAAGGCGAACTTGCCTTTTCTTTCTGGTTTACACGTTTTCACGTTACAAAATAATCCAACAGGTAAAAAAGCTGAAACACACAGAAAACAGTTTTAATCAATTTGAACTCATTTTTATCTGGAAAAAGAAAAGAGGTCCAAAAGACTGAAAGACAAAATAAGAGATAACGCTTACTGGTGGGGGGTGGGGTAGGGTGGTGACGTTTTGATGCTGGGACGTTGCAACTTTTTTCTCTTATTTTGAAGCTGAAACAGGGTTAAAGGTGTGGAATATTGGAAACCCATTTTTATTGAGTATTTCACGCCGGCTGATCATGAAAATAGTCTCCTACACCTACCTTCTGCATCAGCTTCTGACAGAAAACAGACGGTGAAACTCTAGGATAGAAAATCCTGACAGATCTACGTCACACTGTCACTTAACACTCACGGACTCACCCATCTGGACTCACGACGGGGAGGGCTGTTGTTGGTTTAACGTCCAGGTCTCAGCTAGTAGAAGCCAACAGTTAGCATTAGCAACTCCACCACACAGCAGAACTCCTCCAGGCTTGTGTTATTTGTGGAGATAAAACATCAACGTCGCAGAGCAAACGGAGTCAGTGCTAGAGTCGTGTTGCTGTTAGCCAATCAGAGGGGAGATGTCCACATATCAGGAGGCAAGACTCCAAATCTTGTCGTCTGAAGCTCAGCTCTGATGTGGCTCACTTCTTCATGAAACAAGCAAGAAAGGATAGAAACTTTGAAAAAACCACCTCCTGGCTGGCTCGCCATTATGTAACATTATTGATTTACATTTAATTAAGGACCACAAGACATTAAAATTTCATATCTAGTATGAAATCCATCTTGCGGACCACTGGACTAGTACCCTGACACAGCATGCAGAAGCTGATGTCAGTCACATTCTAATTCAATAGCTCTTCAGACTCACCTGGCTTTCTCATGGGGCAGGGCTATCCCGTTGGGCGTCAGTCCAGGTGCTGAGAGCTAGCCTTCATCATCAACTTACCTGTTGTGTCTCCAAATGACATTTACAGATTGAGATGTGGTGAATGTAGGTAACTGGGTTGACGACACTCATGTCAAGTTACATACGCCTCCGGTCGTCACGTTCCACGAGAACACGCCGCACGCGCACTTTTCTATTTTAAGAAACCCTAAAATCCATTAGTGGTTCCAGATTTGAACAGAAATCAAATGTAGTGGCTGCTGTTTGCAGGGTATCTGCAGGTCTAAGGGAGCCAAATTTAAGACTTTTTAAGACCTTTTTAAGGCCACTTTGACTAAATTTAAGCTATTTTTTAAAATGTAATTTAAACAATAATTTACAGCTATTGCCTGGAACCGGTGCTAACTACGTTGCGAACGTGGGATTAGCCATCCAGTTACCATAAAAGTTGCACGTCCCCATGGCGCAATCTCCCACTAGCTTAAACAGCTAATGTGCTCATCTAAAAAAGCCCCCTTTCACAACCAACTGAATGTGTATGGTTCCGCTTACGCCAACATCGTACACAAAAATGCTGAACACTAACTAGAAATTCATGAAAATTGAAATAAAATAATCTTGTTTATTGGGTCTTTGGTAATTTAAGACCTTTGGAAACTGTATTTAAGGAGTATTAGTAACTTTAAGGATTTTTAAGGCCTTAAATTTGGAAAAGCAAATTTAAGACTTTTTAAGACTTTTTAAGGACCCGCAGATACCCTGTGTTTGAAGCTTGCAGGGTGATGTTTAGAGGTTTACCCGAAACGTTCTTCTAGAACTAAAACCTGTGGTTCAGCCTTCCTCCTCCTTTAGCTTGCCTCTAAAAGACGGTAAAGATCAAAACACAACGACCATGAAAGCCTAACTGCTGCAGACACGACTCCGATCTGCTGTCGATCCCTCGCTCACTCAAGACAAGATCTTCCAGCTCCCTCGGCCACAAGCAGACAACCCATCCTCTTCTAACTCAGAAACGTGCCCTCAGATTTGGAGGGAAAATGAGAAATATTCATATCTTTCTTTTAATCAAAACATTCTGTTATTGTGGACCTCAACAGGTCTGAGTCTTGTCTGCTCGCAGGGAAATAAACTCACAGATTTGGCCTGCAGAGATCTGGAATGACACTGTGGGCAGACGCTGATGACTCTCCGTGCGACACGCTCCTCTTAAAGACACAAAACGCTGATGCAGATAGGTGTGCAAAATAGGAGTTTGGAAAGTAATTTCAGGACTGGGAAGGAAAATGGAAGAAATGAACAGGCCAGCTGGTGTCACTTGAGAAGAAAGTCTTACGAACAGCAGGAGAAATAAAAAGGAAGTTTCCTTGTGACGTGACTTTTAGCTTCAGACCTTCAGGATCTAATTTAAACTTCTTGTTGCTGAAGACAGAGACGTAGAAACTTCTGCTTTCATCTTATTTTCTATTGATTTTCTTTTTCAAATATTTGCTCAACAATCAGGAAAGTTATGATTCAATGCTAAAAAAACACACCCTGAATGAAATCCCTTTAATTATCCACCAAATCCAATGATTCCTGTGCTACAGATGCTTCGGTTGTGTCGTTTGTTCTACATGTTCTGCTGCACCATAACGATCTCTAAAGCCATTCGATCTCGGTGAGTCGGTTACATCCCCGACTCTCACTTAGCACAACCAGATGTTAGGGAAATTTGTTCAAAAGCGTAAGAAATCAGACATTTTGAGAAACTTTTTAACAAATTTCTAAAAAATGAATCAGTGATTTAGAGGAAGCAGGATTATGACATCATTCATATCATGACGTCATATATATATATATATGATTTATTTTTGTTACAAAACACACAATTAACTTAGAATATGTGATTATTGTTAATTTTATTTATTTATTTATTTTTTTAAATAAAAATTAAAAACATTGGGGAAAACTGGGAGGGTGGCGCCCTATCGCCCTCTACTGGCCAGCCGCCACTGGTTTTGGTGATGCTGGATCAAAACTGTTCAAAAGAAAGTTAAAATTGTTTGCTTGAATTTTTTCTGATGTTGTGTGAAATACAAGATGAGATGCCGAAGGCGTGTTTGGAGTAGGAATTAGCAGGTAATGTTTTCTTTTCCAGTCAGTGGCACTCAGCCGAACCTGCTCCGTAACAGGCTGGACGTTACCGCACTACGCTGCTAATCCTGCTCTGCAGAAAAGGATTCGGCTGTGCAGGGAGCAAAGCTAACTGGAAAACACATTCAAGCCATGCAAACAAGATCAAAGAGCTGAGATAAAGTAAAGAGAGTGAGATAGAACCACAGCAAGCCCCAGAGCTTATGACAACAACAGCCTCCCAAAGGTGTGTTTGCCAATATGTAAGAGCCATTAGCATCCTCAGCCTTCCGCGATGCTTAGCTGGCAAGGGGCGAGGATTTGGAAACTCTTCAAACCCTGAAGCCCTTGGCTAATTTTTGGAACTTCTGCCTGTAAAAGCAAACGCAATCAGTGAAAGCTTCTGAGTTGTGAAGGCAAATTGAACAGCCTTGGGCTTTTCTGCAGTGAGGAACTAATTTAAAACGAACCGGGCTATTGCAGCGGATGAGTTCTTCTTTACAAAACGAACACACAATGACTCGCTGTGGATGTGACACGCGTTGACATTCGTTCAGCGCGTTCATCACTAACGAGACGCGTCGGGTGTGGATGTAGAACATCACCAGCGTTGCTGAGAGAGCTGCAACATGCGAGAGAGCTCGTCAGAAAGTTTCAGCACCAGTGTGTCCATCATGGGTGTCCAGATCGGCTCCGAAGGCAGCGGGCTGAAACACTCTGACTGGACTTCCCTCAGCTGAGACTTGTATGTCCCAGTGTGCATGACAAAACCTGACAAGTCAACTCCAAACTTACAAATGTTTTAGACAGAAGGTTTCAAAGGGGAAAAAATGCAAAACAAGTAAAGCAGGCGAAAGTGAAGACGAGGAGAGAATCGCTTTTACCCAGAATGCCGTCTGGGAGCGAAGAATTTACAGTTTTGGTTCATCTTTCTGCAGCTTTTGTTAAGCCAGGCCTACGCTGTGCATTTTTTGGACCGTTCTGAGCCAGTTTTGCTTTCCTCTCATGCAAGAATCTTTGAGGGCATGGCGAGTTTTGCGTTGTGCAGTATACAGAGGGTAAAGCGAGAGGCGCTTAACACCTCACGACCAGCTCCTGATCAGGATTCGTACAGGCACGCGATATTTTGCTCATCCCTAGTGAGGGCATCCCACTGATGAAGCACGCCCTCGCTAACAACTTGTTTTTAGACTGAAAAACTCCGACAGCGGGGGGTTGAGGGTGGTGCCGTCTATCACTGCCTCAGCGCCGCTCTCTCGGTCCACCAGGCGACGCCTCTTTCAGAAGCGTTTTCCTAACAGGAAGTGTGGATGAAATGAGTCCCCACCCATGCCTTGACTCCCACTTTAAAAGGACTTTTTGGACTTTTGAATTTTTATGCTCACGATTGCCCCCTCAGGCCAAAAGTGTAACGGCAGCTTCAATAGTAGGCTCGTGCACGAGGCGCGCATGCTGTACGTGCACACTCCTTAATGAAAATAACAGCTGAGACAGTCCCGTGTGTGTGTGTGTGTGTGTGTGTGTGTGTGTGTGTGTGCGTGCGTGCGTGCGTGCGTGCGTGTGTGTGTATGTGTGTGTGTGTGTGTGTGTGTGTGTGTGTGTGTGTGTGTGTGTGTGTGTGTGTGTGTGTGTGTGTGCGTGCGTGCGTGCGTGCATGCGTGCGTGTGTGTGTGTGTGTGTATGTGTGTGTGGCCCGGAGGACAGGAGAACGTGCAGCTAATCAATTAAATAATTTGGTTCTGTAGCTTTCTCTTCAGCACAGCCGACAAAGGTTTATGATGGGTCAGTCCTCCTGCATGCTCAGATCATTCCCTTCCCTTGCTTGAAAAATTGTTCCAAAATGAAAGTTGAACCCACATCTTTTTTATCTGTGAATTCAATGCCGTTCTGTGAGTCTCAAATAAAAATTTGGGCATCTTACTGTAAAAGAATATACTATTAATGTAAAAAATAAACTCTAAATAAACTATGTTCACATCCAGAATCAAACCCAGGTCTTCTGCACGAGAGTCAGACATCTTACTAGGTGAGCTAAAGCGCCAGTGACGGCTTTTGTATCTGTAACTTTTATATCCTTGATGACAGCTGAAACGTCAAACCAAAGAACGGTTCGGAGTGAAAATGGCTATTTTGTTGCTAATTTGCAGGAAATATCTAGAAGAAAGTTCTACAGAAAGTAGCTAAGGTACTGCCATGGTTCGCCGCATGCTACAGCAGCGGGCTATCTAGGTGCGCACAGCGTCCCCCGCTCCCCTCCTCCTCCCCCTCCCCCTTGTCCGGAACTTTACCTCACCAGTCTGAAGCAGCCACCTTGTCCGTAACAATTCCGGACCTGTTACTAGGGGCTTCGTCCGGATAAATTCCGGAACACGTTATCCGGACGTTTGTATTCAGACACAAAGGTCTTACGGACAGAGTCCTGAACATTTCCGTTTTTCATGGCCTGTCTGAAGGGGGCTTTAGTGAGCTACACTCTAGTAACATTCACAGTATCTGTAACATTTATATCCTTGATGACAGCTGAAACAACGTCAAACCAAAGAACGGTTCGGAGCGAAAATGGCTATTTTGTTGCTAATTAGCAGGAAATATCTAGAAGAAAGTTCTACAGAAAGTAGCTAAGGGTCCTCAGAAATGTAGCTAGCTTTGTCACTAGGCGTTAGGAACAGCGACAAAGTGGCACTGCCTCTCTCTCTGCTGCTAAAGCTACGGATAGCAAATGCTACGGGCGATGCCTGAGCGTGAACGCGCATGAAGCAGCCTGCTCGACCCGAGCATCTCTCTTTTTCTGTGATTTTACAGAAAAACAGGCAATCACAGTAACAATGCCTGGGCTCATTCTACAGGACCAGGGCATTGCAGGAGAATGTATGAAGAAGACATTTATTATTTCTATACATGTTTTGGCTGTCACACTTCCATAATGCTCCTTTAATTAACCGACTCCATGACCCAGTGGAGACGTGTTTCAGTCTGGGTCAGATCATACCTTTCCAACCGAAGTTTCAGTTTCTTTATAAACCAGATCATGTCAAATTCTACCCATCTGTTATTCGCGGTAGAAGAAAAAGAAGAAGAAAAGATCATTTCTGTAGCGCCTCTCAAGATAAAAATCATGAGGCGCTTCACAAAAATAAAAAATGTAAAAGTACAAAAAAGAATTTAGAAACTGCTTAAAAATATATTTTTAATGAGCAAAGCTCTTTGGTACCCCAAAGCTCTGTTCTGGGTCCACCCCTGTTGCTGCTAGTGACCCTCTTGGACACATAATTAACATGTTTCACAAAGTTTCCCATCACGTTTATGCAACGTTTTGTATAATAATAATTATTATTATTTTGTTGTTGTTGTTGTTATTATTCTTGACAAGGGGACCCTCTGCAGAAACTCTGATCTCATTCTAAATGAGACTAACCTCTAACATTCACAAACTCTAGATGCTCTGGAACTGAACTTGTTTTCCTGCCACACCTTTTCCTGGCAGTAAAACACACTCTCAGCCTGGGGGCAGCTTGGAGCTCCAGGTTAGGGAGGTGAGGAGCTGACATCCCTGATAGCGACAGTGACGGTGGCTCACTCCCACAGATCTACACGAGGGAACTTTCACATGGTTTCAGGCTGAATGCTAAACGTGTGTGTTTGTGTGGGCAGAGCGCTTTTCCTGTGAGTTTATGTTCCACACCAGAAACTTTTATTTGCTACCTGTCAAGGGAAACCTCTCCATCCTAATGTGTGCATGAGTGTTTCTTCTTACTGTCCAGAGGTTAAGAAACGCAGAAGAAATGAGACAAAAGGCTCTTGACGTTTGTGTCGTATTCGCTGTGACGTGATGACACTTACCTTCTCGGGGTCGACCTTCGGCCCCGGTGCTGTCAGCGGGGGCTAAATCATAGCTTTGTCATCATTGATGTGCTTTCTCTGCATGAGCCTACAAAGTGATCACAGAGTGACTCATGTTGTCATCTGCAATAACGAGCATGTGCAATTTGTTAGTCCCCTCGTGACTTGACTGAATGTCTCCTGACAAATCTTACATAACGTTTTTCTTTTCTAAAGAAGAAACCAGAAGGTAAAAGAGTTGAGAAGCACTTCCTACAACTGGGAGGGAAACAGATTGCTCAAGTGTCAGTCAGAAGTGATCACACCTGTGTGAGGCGCAGCTTTCGCCAACTTGGACCCTTCTGCTCAACTTCTCGTTAAAATTTGAGATTGATAACACCTGCGAGACTCCTGTGGGTGGAAGGCATATGAAGGTGGCAGCATGAGATGTGCTGAGCTGTGAGAGGTGTTGTGTTTCTGGCTGGAGCAAGTGCTGGGTTTGTTTGCTCTCTGAGTCCAGAGACAAGCTCAGCACCTAGCTGGGACCTGCTGCAGTCATGGCTGCTCAGTTCTTTATCATAAGGTACTGATTTTTGGTATAAGATGGGTTTTTGCTTAATATCTGAAATGTGTCAAATTGTGTTACTATATCGGTTTTCTTCCCAGGATGTTGCTGCTCTTCTTGCTGATGTGTGTGAACTATTCCTCAGGTTTGGTCAAAGGTGAGTTTGAAATGAAATGTTTTCTGACTCAACCACTCGCCTGGTGGTGATAAACTGTGGAGCCATTCTTCACATCTGAGGATCTGAGTGTTATTGGATGACTTTTATTTGTCATACCAGAGTTGGGACGCCCTCAGCAACTAAAGAAACTCTGCTTGCCCAAAGATGGAGGTGATCCTCTCTCATCTGGAAAATTTAAGATCCATGCAAAATTTAATCGTCTTCCCTGGTCTGAGGAATGCAGTGATGGAGAAAAACCTGGTCTGGTAAAACCGAAACTTAAGTCCCCTCTTCTGGTTTCACGAGTGAGGGATGGAGACTGGCGTTGGCCAAGATTCTACCAGCGTCCCCAGAACCACCATAGCAGTCCAGGACCCCACCAGCTTCCCCAGCACCACCATGGCGGCCCAGGCCCCCACCAGCGTCCCCAGCACCAGCATGGCGGCCCAGGCCCCCACCAGCGTCCCCAGCACCAGCATGGCGGCCCAGGCCCCCACCAGCGTCCCCAGAACCACCATAGCAGTCCAGGACCCCACCAGCTTCCCCAGCACCACCATGGCGGCCCAGGCCCCCACCAGCGTCCCCAGCACCAGCATGGCGGCCCAGGCCCCCACCAGCGTCCCCAGCACCAGCATGGCGGCCCAGGCCCCCACCAGCGTCCCCAGCACCAGCATGGCGGCCCAGGACCCCGCGAGCGTCCCCAGCACCAGCATGGCGGCCCAGGACCCCGCCAGCGTCCCCAGCACCAGCATGGCGGCCCAGGACCCCGCCAGCGTCCCCAGCACCAGCATGGCGGCCCAGGACCCCGCCAGCGTCCCCAGCACCAGCATGGCGGCCCAGGACCCCGCCAGCGTCCCCAGCACCAGCATGGCGGCCCAGGACCCCGCCAGCGTCCCCAGCACCAGCATGGCGGCCCAGGACCCCGCCAGCGTCCCCAGCACCAGCATGGCGGCCCAGGACCCCGCCAGCGTCCCCAGCACCAGCATGGCGGCCCAGGCCCCCGCCAGCGTTCCCAGCACCAGCATGGCGGCCCAGGCCCCCGCCAGCTTCCCCAGCACAAGCATGGCGGCCCAGGCCCCCTCAAGCATGGCGGCCCAGGCCCCCTCAAGCATGGCGGCCCAGGCCCCCACAAGCGTCGCCAGCACCAGCATGGCGGCCCAGGCCCCCACCACAACTCTAAAACTAGTCCATCAAACACCTCCAGTCAGCTTGGTGCTCTCCAGCATGAATCTGATAATCAAAAGCAAGGATGAGTACCGGATTAAATGGTCCTGTTGACTAATGGACTAAAAGGGGATCAGAACTGAAGGTCATGTGCCTGAAGGTTTCAAAACCTTTCCATACAACCATCAAACCTCATCCTGAGCTCCATGAGCCTCTGCTTCTTGGCTGGAATCACAGGAGACAATGGGATAGAGTTAATATGCATCCTGTTAATAAATGATAAATTCTGACCATTTGCTGTCATTTAATGAGCTTTTTCCCAGTTCACACTGTCGACACTTCCTGTGAACACTAGTAAAGTTCACTAGTGTCATTCAAGTGTGTGTGTGTGTGTTGGGGGGGGGGGGGGGGAAAGAGGATTTCTGATGTCAATATGGCTTTGATGTAGAAAAATGGGTTTAAAAACAAAAGGAAGAAAAAATTCTGGAAAGTACAGTCTCGGCCCAGAAAAGGGTGAGGGGCTTTCTGGACCACTTTTCTTATAAGGAACTAAACACTCAAATGCCATAAGATCATCTTAATGTTAAGCATACATAAACTGTAAAACTTGGGCGAGACAGTCTTGTTCGAGTTTCCATGGCTTAACTACCCCAGCAGCATCACTCTGACCCTTAGTAACTAAAATCTGCAGCGATCCAGCTGATCGCCTGCAACACGGCTGACATGTTGCCTTCAGTGGGCTTTACAATAATCCAGTGAAAGGTGTAGTCTGATGTGTTTGCGCCCCCTGCTGGATTAATTTTTACAAGTCACAATAGACTACATCAGGTTGCATTTTACCTTATTTAATATGAACAGTGCTGTTGGGAATTCAGCCTGAGCAATAAAGGTTAAACAAGCAGCTTGGTGGATCACTTACCGGGAGCAGCCATGTTGGGAATGTTGATAACCAAATTTGAGTGGCCTGTAGTGGCATAATAATCCAGTAGGGGGCATACACATCAGATTATACCAAAGAATTTTAAGGCAAATATGGGTTAGGGTTAGATGAAGGTCTCTGAATCTCATGTAGCAAACATACCAATGGCATTGTAGGGTTTAAGTGTCTTGTTGGCTGTAAAATGGTTCAGAATGATGTGATGGGATTATCATCCTCCAAAAGCCTGTTTCAGATGAATCCGTCATTTGCTAACGGGTCCAAGTGTTCTTTAGGATCAGCCTGCCAGCATCGTTTTGAAGCTGATGATGCAGACAGCGCTGTGCTCTGTGAAATCAATCTCATTCATCAAGCAAGAGGTTACCTGCCACACCCTGTCACCGCCTCACATCCTCAGGTGTAAATCTACTGACCAATAAAAACAGGGGCCATTAACAAGTGAAAATTGTGAGGAGATCCATCATCGTTTCGTCAGACAGGAGCGTCCTCAGATCATCGCAGAAAGCAGGACCAAGGCTGGCGATCAGTCCCTGACGCACCAGCAGCTCAGCTTGGGGTGACTCAAGTTGCCTCACCGAAGTCAAATCCTGGTTTTCTTCTAACTTTCTACAGCATAACAGCAATAAGACTGAGATCCTCCTCATTGGCACCAAGTCATCTCTATCTAAGACCAGTTCCTTCTCACTCAGCTTCGACGACACCACACTCCTCCCCACCGCCAAAGCTAAGAGCTTGGGTGTCATCTTAGACAACACCTTATCCTTCATTCCTCATATTAACAACACAATAAAAACGGCTTATTTTCATCTTCGTAATGTCAGTCGGCTCCGCCCCTCCCTCAGTCAACACTCCACTGATATTTTGGTCCACAGCCTGGTCACCAGTCGCATTGATTACCGTAATGCCCTCCTCTCCGGTCTCCCTCTAAAATCACTCAACAAACTACAGTTAGTCCAAAATTCAGCTGCCTGGATAATCACCAAGACCTCCACTTTTGATCACATCACCCCGGTCCTGCAACAACTTCACTGGCTCCCTGTCAAATACAGAATTGACTATAAGATACTTCTTCATGCCTTTAAAGCCATCCATAATCTCGCTCCCCCATATCTTTCTAATCTCCTCCACATTGTCACTCCCACTCGCTCTCTCCGATCATCATCTTCACCTTCCCTGTCGGTTCCTCGCACTCGTCTCTGTACTATGGGAGCCAGAGCTTTCAGCCACTCAGCTCCAAAACTCTGGAACGCTCTGCCGCCTGACCTCCGCAATATAAACTCCTTCTCAACCTTCAAGTCTCAACTCAAAACTCACACGTTCCGCCTGGCTTACTCACTGTAACTGTCCTCCTTCCATCGACTCTTTTTAGTCTATTATCCATTGCACTGCTCCGACTCTACCCTTGGAAATTACTCTTAGCATTTATTTCTTGTTGTTTGTAGTGCTTGCTGTTCCTTATATTTTGTCTTGTACAGTGACCTTGAGAGCTTTGAAAGGCGCTTGAAATAAAATGTATTATTGTTATTATTATTATTATTATTATTATTATTATTATTATTATTATTATATTATTATATTATTATTATTATTATTATTATTATTATTATTGCTGGAGTACCACAGCATCCATTAGTGTGGAAAAAAATTTTCAAGCATTTTGAGCCCAAACCAGTTGCTTTGATAATCCTGAATGTCTAAAATGAACCACAGTTGGTAGCACTGTTGTCTCTCAGCAAAAGGTTGCAGGTTCAAATCCTGGCTGTGGCCTTTGTGTGTGTGCTTGTTTTTGTTCTCTTCATGCATGTGTTGGTTTTCTCTCAGTGTTCCAGTTTCCTCCCACAGACCATAAACACACATGTTTAGGTTAAAATGCAGAACTTCAGCAAAATGATTAAACATAACCCACCTCTACGAGGATTCAGTTTGAGTTTGTTTTTTTTAACAATGTCACTGATCTCATGAGAAGCACCAGATTAGAGCTAAGCTGCTAGTTTTCATCTTTAGTCCTGTTAGCATCATCACTACTGATCTCATTACTCCAGACAGGTCGTAACCTTTAACTAAAATCCTGAGCAACTCCTGCAAAAGTCGACACAAGTAGTAGAAATCTGAATTTAGAAATTTAGGAAAACAAAGCAAAGCCATGACGGATACAAGTGGCTGGAATGAGTTTTCTCTGCAGGGTGGCTGGCTCTCACTTAGAGATAGGGTGAGAAGCTTAGTCATCCGGGAGGGGCTTGGAGTAGATCCGCTGCTCCAAGTCGAGAGGAGCCAGTTGAGGTGGCTTGGGTATCTAGTTAGGATGCCTCCTAGATGCCTCACTTGTGAGGTTTTCTGGGCTCGTCCAACTGGAAGGAGACCCAAAGGAAGACCCAGGACACGCTGGAGAGACTATGTCTCTCACCTGGCCAGGGAACGCCTTAGGATTCCCCCGGAGGAGCTGGCCCAAGTGGCTGGGCAGAGGGAAGTCTGGGCCTTCCTGCTTGGGCTGCTGCCCCCGCAATCCGACCCCGGGTAAGCAGCCGAAAATGGATGGATGGGTGGATAAAGATGAAAGAGCAGATCAAACAACTAAAAACATGAAACAATAAATACAAAGTTAAATCCCTTCTGAATAAGCTCTTGTAGAATAAAAACCTGTGGCAGGCTACTGAAGTAGAGCTTACCACAGTCAAAACACCATAAAAGCCCCAGAGAGATCCCTGGACAAAGGCCAGTTTGAAATCGTGGGTTTTGGGGCGGATTTAAAACGTGCTAGCGAGGGAGCCAGACACACAGACAGAGGGAGAGTGTTTTAGCCTGCTCACCGCCGGATTGGTGCTTCATTAAAGAAACAGAGTAAATGCTGATTCGCAGAGCGTAGGGGTCTTGGTGGAACATGCTAGTTTAGCAGTTCAGACAGGTAGAGGTTGGTTAATAAGGGCTTTGAAGGTAAAAGAAGTACTTGAAGAATTGGACCATAAGCCACAGGCAGCCAGTGCAACTCTGCCAAACACAGGGGTGATACGATTCCTTCGGAGCGACACTTATTCGATCTTGTTGGACTAAGGCCTAGTCCACACGTAGCCGGGGTTTTTTAAAAACGAATATCCGCCCCTCCAAAAACTTGCATCCACACCACCGCGTTTTTAAAAAAAACTCTGTCCACACGTACCCGGATAAATACGTTGTTAAGGACATGCCAGACCTGTAGGCGGCAGTACTTCCCCCGTTCTTAACCTCGTCCGTCGTCTGTGGTCTTCTGCAAGGAGCAGTAATTCCGCTTGCAAAAACAAACAAGCAGAAAGCGCTTGGACAATTGATGGATCGGGTAGTGACAGAGCGCAGCTCTGAAGGCTTCCATGATGCCGGCTAGTGTAAACACAGGTCGCACACGTGATGTCAGCATTTTTTGTCGCGGAAAGTGACGTTGCGGACCTTAAAACTCCGGTTTTGTCCGTCCACACGCAGACACCCAAAACGGAGAAAACGCAGATCTTCACTTTGGCCGGAGTTTTTAAAAAGATCCGTTTTCGTGTGGATGACAGGCCAAAACGTAGGAAAATATCTACGTTTTGGCAGATCCCCGGCTACGTGTGGACAGGGCCTAAAGGTGACCAAAACATGCGACATTTACCTTTTGCAAGGTAAATGCATGAAACAGTGCAACAGTTTTTGTTTTCAGAGTCAGAAAAGCTCTGCAGCAAGACAAACAAAACACACGCATGAACAAAGTGACGCAAGAGGCATGAGTAAATAAATAAATAAATACATCTTCTGTAACATTTCTCCAGTAACTCCTGGAGGTAAAAAACACCTCCATTCTCACTGATCTGAACTCTCTCTCTCCACCTGGACAATCAAACCAAGTGATCCCACCTGTCTAGGTGGAGTCTGTGGGAGGATTTAGGCCTGGTGTCTGCCTCCTTTGGATGTTTCGCTGATGTGCGTGATTGGTCACACCTGAGAGCCACCTTCAGGTAAGCAGTCAAACATAAAACAGCAGAGCACTTTATGGATTCTGTCATTCATAATTTTGCTTGGCAGCAGCAGCACCATCAGCAGCTAGTGGGTCTGTTTGTGGAGGCTGGCAAAGTAAAAGCAGGTCAGCTTTGGTAGCTGGAGGTGTGAGAGCTGCAGCAGCCATGCTTGCTGGATTCCTAATTACAAGGTACTGGGATTAAATACAAAATAAAAGGCTGGATTTCCAGTAAAAAAAAATTGAGCTATTTGCTTTTTTTTCCAGACTATTGCTGGTTTGCTTGTTGAGTGATGTCAACTACAAGTCTGTTTTTGCATCAGGTGAGTTTGAATTGATCTTTCTAATCTGAAATCTCTAAATCTGACCTTTAAAAAGATCTACCTGAATCCCATCTTAAAAGTGAATGTTGTGGAAAAGGCTAATTAACATTTCTTAACATTCCCTAACCCTAATCTTGATAATTTTGTTGACAGCTCAACAGGTAGTGCATCCTCGGGTGTGGCAAGGTGCCCAGGCCCCGCATGACTACCTGATTCCTCACCATGTCCACCAGGTGCAGGCTCCTGAAGCTCAGGAGAACCCCTGGTTAAAGCTGGTGGAGAGTCTCGTGAAAGACCATCAGAGCCCAAAATCTCCGAATATAAAAAAGCAGCCAGCTAAATATCCAGCTGGGCTGGTGGCCTCACCAGCACAACCGGGTGTGGAGCCCAAGAAAATCGAACTCGACATAAACATACCTCTGCACTACATCTTCAAAGGATTTTCCCCGTTAAAAGATCTCAAACGGCTTCATGATGTAAAAGATTTTTATTTGTCTCAAAGCAGAGTTCCACATCTGGAAGACATAAGCATTCCCACCAGGTCTGACCAGAGGGGTTTAATCAACCCTTTGAAAAGAAAAAGCACCAGTGAAAACCCGGGTTTTCACATCAAACCGACCGCTCCCATCCAGAACCTTCGAGACAAGGGTTTGAATCTGCACAGACTGGGACAAATGTACCAAGACCAGCTGGAACTAGTCAAACGAGGCTTACCTGAGACTGTGCCCAATTGGCCAATCTTGCATCATGTTGTCAGACCCCATCATGGTAAAGTCCAAAACCTACAGACCCCAGAATCCTCGTGCTGCCACCAAGCCCAGCTTCAGCGTCATTGGACCCTCCTCCGTAATTTTCTCTTTCCTCAGACCCCCCGTGATCCTTCTGCAGGATCCCAGCAGGTCCTCGCAAGACCCAATCTTCCTCGGGTACTCTTCAGTCCTCCAGCTAACCCAAATCCTGCTCCAGCACAACGCTGGACAGAACGGGCTCCACCAGAGCTGCAAGGTTTTCAACAGTCTGCAGGCCTGCAGAGTCTAAACTATCAAAACAAACCGCAGATCGTGGTTCCAGATCGAAACCGGCCGCCTGACAACTCCATGGTGAATCCACAATTCAACCCCCGAGCATCTCTATGCTCTCAAAGGCAGAACAAGCCAATCCAGTGGTTAACGTGCCCGAGGTTCTACGAGAAGTAGTATCCTGCACCTTCAGAGCTCCAGCTGAAAATGGTCCACAGAGTAGACGGAGGAAATCTGGGCAAAGGACAGATGAACTTTTAAACTCATGTTTGCAATAATAAACTTCATCTCTGAATATTTCAAACCTGGCTCATTAATACAAGTTCTCAAGATCGCATCTTAAGTTGTAATAAATGGATTTTGGTTTAGAAGCTGTCTCCTGTACTTCTGTTGGACTGTTGCAACAAATGGTTTCCAAATGAAAGTTTAAGGACTTCAGATGCCAGTTGTAAGGATAAGAACTGGAAAATCAATAAAGTGGCTTGTTTTGGGGACATGGTTGACTGCAGAACGTATGAAATGGATGATTCAGAAGTGTGAACATTCCGCATGACCATGAATGTTTGGTCCTTGATGCATTCGTTGTGTTTCCATTCCTGGAACTACGGGAAACTGACCGGGACGTCTCAGCTGTCTCCATTCAAATTCAGCACTTAGCTCAGACGTTGGCATATGGCGACCACTTTGGCAGTGCCAAAGAGCATCTACTGCAACATTAAGAGCATTTATTCTATGGAAGAAACTCCTTTAATCCAGAGGATGAGAGCTGCTGTGATGTGAAATGTGGCATTGACCAGAACTGCAGTTTTTTTTTTTTACAGCGGTCAGTGAGGCAAAGCCCCATTAAATGGTTGTGGGGGAGTTTCCCTGTGTAAGGGTTTACAATGTGAGATTTGGGGTTTAATTATGATCAGTAAGGTTTGATGTCGTCTTCCTCCGCTTATCCGGGTCCGGGTCGCGACGGCAGCATCCCAACTAGGGAGCTCCATACCGTCCTCTCCCCGGCCAGCTCCTCCGGCAGGACCCCAAGGCGTTCCCGGACCAGATTGGAGATGTAACCTCTCCAACGTGTCCTGGGTCGACCCGGGGGCCTCCTGCCGGCAGGACATGCCCGAAACACCTCCCCAGGGAGGCGTCCAGGAGGCATCCTGACCAGATGCCCAAACCACCTCAACTGACTCCTTTCGATCCGGAGGAGCAGCGGTTCTACTCCGAGTCCCTCCCGAATGTCCGAGCTCCTCACCCTATCTCTAAGGCTGAGCCCGGCCACCCTACGGAGGAAACTCGTTTCGGCCGCTTGTATCCGCGATCTCGTTCTTTCGGTCATCACCCAAAGCTCATGACCATAGGTGAGGATTGGGACGTAGATCGACCGGTAAATCGAGAGCCTGGCTTTCTGGCTCAGCTCCCTCTTCACCACGACAGACCGGCTCAGCGTCCGCATCACTGCAGACGCCGAACCAATCCGCCTGTCGATCTCCCGATCCCTCCTACCCTCACTCGTGAACAAGACCCCGAGATACTTAAACTCCTCCACTTGAGGTAGGACCTCTCCCTCGACCCGGAGGTGGCAATGAGGTTTGATTCTATATAAATATAGGATATCACCCTGATTGATCTTTGTTTAGCCAGAAGAATTTAGGATTCTTTGCTTGTTCAGGGACCATAAACACACTTCGTATTAATTCAGAGTCAATTATATAATTAAAAATAAACTTTATTTTCTAGACTAATTATATACATGACAAGCTATCAACGACTTTCTGTGATGGATGGAATGTGATGTGTGTGATGTTTATCAGAACCTTGTATCTGGAAGAAACTGGTCTGCTATGAACTAGAAGTTGGTTATTAACAAAACGACATCAGACACCAGTATGCAGGTCTACCATATCCTTGTAGGAGTTGTTCCCGGCGGTCCGGAGGTTTGCGGTCAGAGTGGTGAGGTCACCGGACGTCGAGACCACGATCCTCAGAGATTAGTAGCTTCCTCTGAGTTCAAGCTTCCCTGGCCATGGGATACAACCCGGGTCTGCAGATTAGGTGTCCAAGATGGATGTCTGAGCGTTGCTGTGGCTCTGAAAACAGCTGTTGTGTGTAATCACTTGCAGCTTTGTGGCAAGGTTTTGACTGAAGGTCTAAGAGATGTTGTTTCAAAAAGGCTTCTCTCCTTTGGCCGAATGGAGGTGTCAGCTAGAAACTGAATAACTCGGGAAGTCCTCCTAGTTTTATTAATCTAGAGTTTATCATTCTTGCGAGTCAGAATTTGACGTGTTGTAGTCTCCTACCAACATCCCTCAGAAACCACGCCTTCATCACACACAAGAATGTTCTCGTTCTGTGGATAAAGGATCTTTATGTGCTTTAACCTTGTGTCCTGGGCGACGGTGGCACAGGAGTTAAGCACTCGCCCCGTAATCGGAAGGTTGCAGGTTCGAGCCCCGCTCAGTCTGTCGCTGTCGTTGTGTCCTTGGGCAAGACTTAACCCTCCTCCTTGCCTGCTGGTGGTGGTCGGAGGGACCGGTGGCGCCAGTGCTCGGCAGCCTCGCCTCTGTCAGCGCGCCCCAGGGCAGCTGTGGCTACATCGTAGCTCATCCCCACCAGTGTGTGAATGTGTGTGTGAATGGGTGAATAACTGACTGTGTTGTAAAGCGCCTTGGGGGGTTCCAGGACTCTAGAAGGCGCTGTATGAAATACAGACCATTTACCGTATGTGTGGGTGATTAACTTGTTAAATCAAACAGCACTGATCAAAATACGTAATCATTGTCAGAACAATATTCATTTAATCTTCACTGAATTAGGCACAGATTATTCAAACATATAACATCTGGTTCATTCAACCATACGATTATTTAAATTTGAAGTAGTTTTTATGTGAAGAGTGTGGACTCCTGTAGAAGCGATAAGGGGGAAAGCCGAGGCCTTGGAAAGAACAGTTTGTTGACGGTGTGTTATCTTGTGTGCCGAGCACTGTGGAGGTCTGGACTTTAGGAGACAGGAGAGAAAATCCACCCAGTTGGTGGGCTTATACATGCAGATGATGTCGGTCAACATGTAGATGAAATATGACCCTTTCTGGACGTTCCACCTGTGTTTTGGGTGAGATGCTTACTTTTGCTTCCATTCTGCTGCTTCACCAACAACTCTTCTAATCTTACTAATGCCGGTTGTTTTGGACAACCTCTGACGTCCTTCCTACTGGCTACTGACCAATCAGCGTGAGTTAACCAAAGCTTCTGCTCAGCTACTCCACCGGATCGTTTGGAGTACCTGTCCCTGAGCAGGTACTCAGAAGGTTCCTGGAAATGGCCGTTCAGCCAGCCTGGTCCAGTGGAGACACCCACATGTCAGGAGGTTCCTGCTGGTGGTGAAGGGAGAGACCGGTGGCGTCAGCGTGCCCCAGGGCCGCTGTGGTTACACCGTAGTAGCCTGGCCAGCCAGCCCCACCTGGGACCTCTTCTATTCAAATAACCCCACCCACGAGATTTTTTAGCTGAGCCAATCAGCGCCGAGCAGCTTACGTCACACACCGCCACGCTCGGTTTCTCATAAACAACGAAGACGGTGTCTGAAGCGGAGTTCGCGGCGGCTCTTTCCTCTCTTCTAAATGACTTGGACACGTCTTTAAAACAAGAAGCAGCGCTAAAAGCCTTTCTTCTAAAAACAGATGTTTACGCCGTCGCCATTTTTGACTGCAGCGTCTCGCGGTACAGTCAGGATTTCGCCCTTTTTTCTGATTGGTTATTTTTGAGCTGGCTAGTCCCGCCCCTCATGAGCCTCTCTGCCTGTGAGTAACCAGACTAGTTATCTGTGTAGAATTAAACAGAGGACGAGTCTGGAAGGCCAGGCTAACAATGTAGCTCATCACCGCCAGGGTGTGAATGGGTGAATGACTGTGTTGTAAAGCACCTTGGGGGGTTCCAAGATTAAAAGGCCCTATATCAAATACAGGCCATTTACCATTAAAATCTACCCTGAAGTTCTGGTACTGAAACACAGCTTTGTTTGCTCATCTTGGTGTGTTTGATCACCTCACTGAGAAAATATACTTTTCACCACCTGATATGAAGGATACGAGGCCTTCTGTGCTGATTCATGCAAATGTGCCAGATGTCTGAGATGTCTGGTCCAGAGCCGTGTCCAGGACTTTTAAAATGAGGTGGCCCATGTTGGGCACTTGTTTATTCATGGGTGGCACCAATGGTTATGCTTATTTATTTATTTATTTACACAAATCGTTTATTTATGTATTTATTTATTTACTTTCTAGTGAACTTTTGAGTTTCACATTGCACAATCACCATTTTTTTTTCCTCTTCATCTTCTATTCTTGTGGTGGTTAGCAAGTCACTTCTTGTTGCATTACTGCCACCAGCTGGAGTTGTGTGGGACTCTAAATACTATGTATGTGAATATGAAAAAATATTAAATAATACCAAGTGGTGCTCGCTGCAGAACCACAAAGGCGGAGCTGCACCAGAGTCAGCCCCGCCCATTCCAGAGTCAGCCCCGCCCATTCCATCAGAGTCAGTCCAATTCCTTCCAGTTGTCAGACTTGATAGCATTCTGGAACCAAAGAGGGTGTTGTAGCTAAAAAATGCAAGATTGAGGACGGAGTTGAGAAGCTAATGGAACAGTTTTTGTAAAAGTTCCATATAATTAAAAATCTAACTTTTAGAACTTTGTAGTGTTATGAATATGCCATTTCTGCCTTAACAGCTGCCCTTTGACACAGTGACAGTGTGCATGAATGCCAAGGTCGTGCCCTTGCTCTGGTGTTTACATTCCAGCAAAGAAGACAGAAGAAGGACGAAGAACGCTTTTCATTAGTTAATCAAAGAACTTTATTTCTAATAAAGCTAATCAAAACAAATGTTGGTCAATAATAATCAGGTGACTGATCTGTGAAATCGCAATGTTATGATGTATGTGTTTAATGAATAACAAATCTTTGGACTAACTGAGCTAGACATCCTGATCCACATAAGACAAACACATGACACGTTGTTCACTCATCCAATCAGAACTTCCTTTCTGATGCGTGGCAGAGCCCTGTGGTGTTTAGTTAATCTGTCCACTCCGATTGGCTAAGAATCAAAAACAACTAAGTTTAATAAAACAGAACAACGCCATTTTAAGTTAGTCCTCAACGTAGTTCCTACGGAGTTCTAACCGAGTACTCCACCAGCTCTCAAACCCATCTGATGGGTCAGTGCGGAGACACGCAACGTCCTTGCGGGCCTGCTGGAGAGCTCCGCAAGGACGGACGGAGTCGAGCTCTCTTTTCTAAACATCCGTCCGTCGAGACGGACAACGCAAGCTTATGATTGGTCAGGGCGCCGCTGTTGTGTACAGCGCCGCCATTGCGCCCTCAAAAACATAAAGAGAGCCGAGGATTTCAAGCGGCAGACATGGAGCAGCTTGAAGAATACCTCGCAAAAAAACTCTAAAAACATGAACGTTTAATTCCCCCGTGACTGGAGGAGTGAAAAGATACGCAGCAAGCGTTTTATTTGTGGACGGAAATGACAGGAAACGTGGGTTTAGAGGTGGCGAGCGCATGAAGAGGTGGAGGAGGATGATAGATGAATGTGTCCGTGTTAAATAGTCTCTTATATACAAAAAACACAATATAAACACACTATCTTGGACCGATACATGACACGATACCACAGAACAGCGCTACGCCCTCTGCTGTCCTGCCGGGAATTCCAGGAGACGGAGAAGCATGCATAAGGCTTAACTCTGACAAATTTGTCTCTCATTTCTCATTTCTGGAATTTCTAACTGCTTTGTTGTATGATTTTAATAATTCAGTGTATTTTTGTTCATTAATTGTGTTCTTATATTTCCTCCATTTTCTCTCTGCCGCCCTGCAAGATCTTTTCAACATTTTTAAGTTTTCATTGCTGCAAGGGGAGGCCGGTTTTGGCTGTAGCGTTTTAATTTTAGGTGGAGCGAGCAGATCCAGAGTAGATTTAAGTCTACCGTTAAAATCATTGAAGATAAAATCACAGGGGGCAGCAGGAGGGACCTTTTTAAAAGTTTCCAGGAAACTAGCAGCCACTTCAGGGGTTAGATGGCGTTTCATTACCGTTCTCACCGAGGTCGCCTGCTGAATTATGCTGGTGATGTTAAAAAACACACAGAAATGATCCGAGATCGCTAAATCCACCACAGAGGACACACCGGTGGACAGACCATACGTGATGACCAAGTCCAGGGTGTGTCCTCAGTCGTGGGTGGCCTGTGCAACATGTTGTGTAAAATCCATAAAACTCAAAATGTTTAAAAATTCAGTGATAAAAGGGTCTGCAGGGTCATCTATGTGTAAATTAAAATCACCAGCTAAAACAATACTATCAAAAGAGTAGTGCAGAATTGATAAAAACTCGGAAAATTCCTGCATACTGCTGCAGCTCCCTGTGACCCCTGAATACAAATACGTGGGTCAATACTGACGTATTTTCTGCGAACATAGATTATGACTAAAGTTTGCCTAAACCGACCACTAACACAAACCCAAAGGAGGAGATCATTGACCCCCCCCACTGTCTTCATGGGTGACCCCGTGAGGAAAGTTGACCATTTAGCAGGATTGATGGTTTATCCCTTGAGGTCCACGTGGCAGGGGTGAGGGTGAGGAGTGAGCACCACTCACACCCATAAGGGCCCTGTCCACACGTAGCCGGGGATCTGCCAAAACGTAGATATTTTCCTACGTTTTGGCCTGTCATCCACACGAAAACGGAGTTTTTTCACACGAAAACGGATCTTTTTAAAAACTCCGGCCAAAGTGAAGATCTGCGTTTTCTCCGTTTTGGGTGTCTGCGTGTGGACAGACAAAACCGGAGTTTTAAGGTCCGCAACGTCACTTTCCGCGACAAAAAATGCTGACATCACGTGTGCGACCTGTGTTTACACTAGCCGACATCATGGATGCCCTCAGAGCTGCGCTCTGTCACTACCCGATCCATCAATTGTCCAAGCGCTTTCTGCTTGTTTGTTTTTGCAAGCGGAATTACTGCTCCTTGAGGAAGACCACAGACGAAGGACGAGGTTAAGAACGGGGGAAGTGCTGCCGCCTACAGGTCTGGCATGTCCTTAACAACGTACTTATCCGGGTACGTGTGGACAGTTTGTTTTTAAAACACGGTGGTGTGGATGCAAGTTTTTGGAGGGGCGGATATTCGTTTTTAAAAAACCCCGGCTACGTGTGGACTAGGCCTGAGACAGTGGGAGGGTTAAGATAATAAAACAAATAGAAAATGTATTTTAAATTGTCTTTATAAACCTTAATTCATTCAAAAGACTATTGTGTTTTTTGTCCTATCTAGGATGCTTCATATTGACCAGGAATCTGCTGCCAAAGGGTTCTTTATATTAAGTGATTTATCATAAAGAAGACTGATGTTTTCTGAGGAAAAATAAAGAAAGATAAGTTGTTTTTATTCTCACTCTAGTTTGATCACAATAGTTATAAAAATAACAGAATGATAAAAATTTGGGGATCGTTTTAACAACAAATCAAACTGCATGAGCTCTGCTGTTCTGTCGTTTAACTGAGAAAAGTCAGCAGACCAGAACAATAAGCGGCCATCGTGTGTCACGTGTTTTTCTCACCTGTCTCCTGTCCAGAAGGGGAAGTTCAGCTGTGAGTAGAGCTAATTGGGTAATCACATGAAATGGCCTCACCTGTGTGAGGCAGAATTTTCTGGGTTTTTGGACTCATTTGTTATTTATCCACAACGTCTTGACTGGCTCAGCTGCACACTTGTTCTAGGCGGTGGGTGAGCTGGAAGGGAACACGGTTCATTTGGAGCTAAAACTGACAGGGCAGCATCACTTGTAGCTTAGAGTCTTCTGAGGACGTTTGCTGCATGCAGCTGCAACAGTCATGGCTGCTGGAGTCCTCATTTCAAGGTTCGTCTGATTTCAGCTACACAATATTTAATGAAAACGGCACAAAAACGATTTGCTTCCACCTGAGAGTTGACTTTGTGTTTCTAATTATTTTGCAGAATATTGCTGCTTTGCCTAATAAGTGATGTGAACCACTCTTTTGCTTTCCCAAGTGGTAAGTGTGACTTAGTCTTGCTAGCTGATACAACCTATACAGTAACAGAAATAACTAAAACTGGCTTCTACTTTATTTTGAAAGTCAGAATAAGTCTGTTTTCCCTGTTGCAGCTCAAAGATATGCTTCATGTAAAGTTAGGCCCATGAATCGGTTCCCTCGAGCAGTTCTTAAAACTGCTTTTAATGATTTCCTAAATCTGTGCCTTCCTGCTTTTTTGTTTTGCGGCTTTCATTATCAAAAATCACAATCTGTTCTGTTTGCTGCCTTGATTTTAGTAAAACGTTTAAACAGGTTTAATGTTTTCTTAAGTGCTCCTGATTTTATTGGACTCTCACCTGCTGTAGATGGCATCGTTTGGGAGTATAAATACTAAGACTTACTTAAATAGTTCTTAACTTTTGAAACTGGGTTTGAACCAGGTGTGAACAAATGAACGTTTTTAGATTTTTCTTTTTGGAACAACTTCTGTTTAGATAATTTGAGATCAGAACTAACTAGATATTCTAGATTAGGGATTTAGGGGCAGTTTTCTGAAGTACATTTCTGTCTCAGCAGTTGGTTTAAAGGTGTTCTACGGTTTGAACCTGGACTCTGCTGTAAATTTTACATCTAATTTGTTAAATTACTAGAATAACCCTGCAGGTTACAGCAGAGTACACATTTGACTTATAAAATTTTGATTATTTTTAAATGCAACAGGACTTTTTTTTTTTTTTTTTTACATGTGCTCAGCCTGAGCATTCTGATTTTATAAACTTATTTACAGGTAAGATTTTGACCCAGTTTTGTTTTTATTACTTGAGTCTGTCTGCATGAGCACCGCAGAACACGTTGTCATGATGCTTGCTCGACACTAACATTCCTGATCCCTGAGATGTTGGGTGTAGAGATGAACTTTGACCTTGTTTTAACAAGTTGCCATGTTTAAGCTCCATCTGCCGGTAGATGCTAAACAGTTCAAAACCACTCTGCTTGATTTTGTTGGCTAAATAAAGCTCGGCAATTGAGTCTTGAGACATCTTGTTATGGAAAAATGTTTAACTTTAAGGTTTCTGAAACTTGAATCATCTGCAGGTTTGTAAGAAATTATTTGATGACTCAAACTGAACTAAATTTGTTCCAAATGTATTTATAGATCTACCTTTCATCACTTCATAAGTTTATGGGATGTCTAACAGACGCAAAGCATAGCAGCTGGCATTATCTCATGAAGTTGAACTGTAACAAATGGATTTTACCATCTATTGGCAACGCGACTCGCTGTATGCATAAAAATGTAAATTTCTACATGTTTTGTAGCTTTATTCTGCAGTGATAGACGGTTCTTAGAATGACCCGAGTTTAAAGAAATGTTCTGACCAGATTAAGCAGGATTAACAAAATACACCACATCATTGTTGTGGCACTAAGGATTGAAATTGGCATCTCTATAAATCCATAGTATTTATGAAGTCTGTTCATTAATATCCACTATCCCATTCAAAGAAATAAACCAAATAAAATCTTTAAAGCTGTCATAGACTTACAAATGCTAAGAAATCTCTCGCTGTAGGTGTTGTGGGTAAGCTTTTCATACACTCTGACTGATTTTAATAAATTAAAAAAATAATAATAATAATAAAAAAACTGTCGGATGATGTCAGTTGCCACTTTAATGCCTGGACTGGGTCAACAAATTTCAGCTGGGTTTTAAAATATCCTGTAAATCTGCATCTATGTTGGCCAAATTAAAATACTTTGTTTGTAGCTATGTTCATCTGAAGTCAAATTAACTATTTAAAACATTTTTACTGAATGTTGACTTGTCATTTTGTGACTACTACAGGTGGGCACAAGAAAGGAAGGAAACAAATACTGAATTATGGGAACCGTCGCCCTCTAGACTATATCCGTCATCTGAGGCAGCCCAGTGTAAATCTGCACTCTTATGGTCTGGTCAGAACAAGGCAACCCTCCAAAAATCTGTTGAGGGATCTGAGCCCTCCAAGCCTTCCGTTGATGAAAACTCGGTTCCAGAGGCCCCATGGACCAAAGGTAATGTTCCCATTTCAACCTGGACCACTGAGAAACCATCCTTCGGCCCAGCCAAGAAGCCTTCAGATCAATGTAGATATTCCTTTTCTCAACCTCGGTAAACAAAATGAAAATGATTATATCCCTGGCTTTGACACAGAACCCGTACACAGTACTGATCAGATGCAAAGTGGCTCCAGCACTCCTAAATATGCCCCTGAAAAAACTGTTTATGTGAAGGACCCATACCAAAAGAAGACTAGTGAAGTCTCTAAATCAACAATCCTGTTCAACTTATCTATTCCATTGTCTACATCTTTGAAGCCTCTGAAAAGCCACATTCCTGTTGAGAAATCTCAAACTCTATTAAGTATGTATGTACCAAACCAGTATGCAGAGCCGGCAAAACAAGACCACAGTACAACACAGACTGGATCCACATGGTCCACTTTCAATCAGGCAACACGGGAGCCAATGCAGACCGGATCCAAAAGGCCAACCTACAATAAGGTGACACAGGAACAATTTCAGACTGGGTCTGAAAGGCCTATTGCCTATCTAGAGACACTGCAACCATCACAGACCGGATCCCAATGGCCTGCCTTCAATCAGGCAACACAGGAGCCAGTACAGCCCGGATCCCAATGGCCTGCCTTCAATCAGGCACCACAGGAGCCAGTACAGCCCGGATCCCAATGGCCTGCCTTCAATCAGGCAACACAGGAGCCAGTACAGACCGGATCCCAATGGCCTGCCTTCAATCAGGCAACACAGGAGCCAGTACAGATCGGATCCAAAAAGCTAACCTACAATAAGGCGACACAGGAGCCAGTACAGACCGGATCCCAATGGCCTGCCTTCAATCAGGCAACACAGGAGCCAATGCAGACCGGATCCAAAAAGCCAACCTACAATAAGGCACCACAGGAGCCAGTACAGACCGGATCCCAATGGCCTGCCTACAATCAGGCACCACAGGAGCCAGTACAGACCGGAACCCAATGGCCTGCCTACAATCAGGCACCACAGGAGCCAGTACAGCCCGGATCCCAATGGCCTGCCTTCAATCAGGCACCACAGGAGCCAGTACAGACCGGATCCCAATGGCCTGCCTTCAATCAGGCAACACAGGAGCCAGTGCAGCCCGGATCCCAATGGCCTGCCTTCAATCAGGCAACACAGGAGCCAGTGCAGACCGGATCCCAATGGCCTGCCTTCAATCAGGCACCACAGGAGCCAATGCAGACCGGATCCCAATGGCCTGCCTTCAATCAGGCACCACAGGAGCCAGTACAGACCGGATCCCAATGGCCTGCCTTCAATCAGGCACCACAGGAGCCAGTACAGACCGGATCCCAATGGCCT
The DNA here is from genome assembly GCF_043380555.1 of Nothobranchius furzeri. NCBI lineage: Eukaryota > Metazoa > Chordata > Actinopteri > Cyprinodontiformes > Nothobranchiidae > Nothobranchius > Nothobranchius furzeri. The sequence continues at coordinate 85,490,834 of NC_091744.1, forward strand.
GCCTTCAATCAGGCGACACAGGAGCCAGTACAGACCGGATCCCAATGGCCTGCCTTCAATCAGGCAACACAAGAGCCAATGCAGACCGGATCCAAAAAGCCAACCTACAATAAGGCGACACAGGAGCCAGTACAGACCGGATCCCAATGGCCTGCCTTCAATCAGGCGACACAGGAGCCAGTACAGACCGGATCCCAATGGCCTGCCTTCAATCAGGCGACACAGGAGCCAGTACAGACCGGATCCCAATGGCCTGCCTTCAATCAGGCAACACAAGAGCCAATGCAGACCGGATCCAAAAAGCCAACCTACAATAAGGCGACACAGGAGCCAGTACAGACCGGATCCCAATGGCCTGCCTTCAATCAGGCGACACAGGAGCCAGTACAGACCGGATCCCAATGGCCTGCCTTCAATCAGGCGACACAGGAGCCAGTACAGACCGGATCCCAATGGCCTGCCTTCAATCAGGCAACACAAGAGCCAATGCAGACCGGATCCAAAAAGCCAACCTACAATAAGGTGACACAGGAGCCAGTACAGACCGGATCCCAATGGCCTGCCTTTAATCAGGCGACACAGGAGCCAGTACAGACTGGATCCCAATGGCCTGCCTTCAATCAGGCAACACAGGAGCCAGTACAGATCGGATCCAAAAAGCTAACCTACAATAAGGCGACACAGGAGCCAGTACAGACCGGATCCCAATGGCCTGCCTTCAATCAGGCAATACAGGAGCCAATGCAGACTGGATCCAAAAAGCCAACCTACAATAAGGCGACACAGGAGCCAGTACAGACCGGATCCCAATGGCCTGCTGTCAATCAGGCAACACAGGAGCCAAAGCAGACCGGATCCCAACGGCCTGCCTACAATCGGGCAACACTGGAACAATCTCAGACCGGATCTGAATGGCCCTCTGTCAATCGGGTGGTGACACAACACCCGTCACAGACCAGATCCAAATGGCCCACCTACAACCAGGAAAAACGGCAACCATCGCAGATTGGATCTCAATGGTCCACTTACAGTAAGACAACACAGGAACAATCACGTCCTAATCCTGTACGTACTTGGCAAACTAAAGAGCATAAAAACACTGGGAATGGTAATCTGGAAAAACCTGCAAGACAGCCTTGGGGACTTCAGATGCAAAGTACTAGAAAACCATCCCTGCCTATTCTAAAATATTTTAAGAATTCAGACATTTATAGACCTCAAACAAGTCTTGGAGAAAAAGATTTTGTCATTAAACCTGACTTATCTAAACTTAAGCTCTCATCCCCAATGCAGTTTGGTTCCAATCCAAGCAATGCTGAGATTCAAGGCGGTTTTGGAAATTCTGGTGCTGATGTTAAAGAGGAGTTAATGGAACAAGAGCAAGAACAAAAATTTTCCAGTCCAACTATTAAACTGGGCTTTACATTCCCAGTTGTGGGCAAACTACAAAACATAACTCAAAGTAATGGTGGATATGTGTTTAACATCAACCCTGAAAATACTGGTTCCTTTTCAGAAGTTGCTAAGTCCCTGCAGACTGGATCAAAATGGCCCATTTTAAGTTTTGAGGCAGTGCAACAAAAACCAAATGAACAAACTGAAAAGAAAAGGCCTCACTTAAATTTTGATACCATTCTTCAACAAAATAAGCAGCCTGAGCCTGTTGGCACACCACCTACTAGTGGCAAACCTTCCTGGAACTCGTACCAGCAGGTTAACCAAGATAACACCCCTTCAGGACCGAGTTGGGGGGTTCAAACATCTGAAATGAACAAACTTCAATCTCCAGTCCTCCCGGTCTCAAAATACCAAGAACTTATTGATCCAGAGCACGCACACAAAGGCCCAACTGTCCAACCTAACCCGTCGCAACCTGAAGCGGTTCAAAGTCAACATCACAACACTTGGGTCAAACTTGGTAGTGATGACAATCAAAGTCAAATTAGACCTTCAGGTAGTCTGACATTTACTATTGAACATGACGGTCTGTTTAAAACACCCATTGAACCTTGGCAGACTGCAGTTGACTTCTCAAAGCTGGATGCTTCCCCTGCCATTTATGAAGCAAAACCACCACACAAGTGGCAGAAACCTCTGTTCCCAAAATTTTATCCTTACAACAGTGGTCAAGAAACATCGCAAAGTCCAACTAAATCACCTGGACAGGACACGGAACGCAACCTGGAGGGAAGTGGCAAATCTGTCAAACTCTCAATCACCGCGGATGGCGCAGCTGATGCCGTTGATGGGCAAACTATTTTTCCATCTCATTCCTCTCATCTTGAATTCCCAAGCAAATGGGATGCAGCAGGAACTGCCTTAAATTTGCCGTCCTCTTCATCCTCCAACAGTGAACAGGATTCATTCAACCTGAACCCACCTTACCAAAGTAAACCCCAGTCCGAAACGATTGATGTTGCTAGGAAACCTCAAAAGTTAGAACAGTCCTACAATTTTCAGGTTAACTATTATCCAAGTTCAGAGAAGACTGTTTCCTTTCCCTCTAATGCTTTCCAGCATGTTTTGTCTGGCGCAGTCCCCCATTCCATTCAGAGTCTCTTTCAAACCAAGCACAATAACGATCAAAGGCAACAGTCGGCAAAATACAACCAACCCCAGAATCATGTTCCTGTGAGGTCTTCATGGTAATTCCCATTCAGATGACGGTTGGGTTTAGCTCATCGACTGCTTTCCTGGAAAACTTGATCTGGCTAACGTGCTGCTTTTTAGACTTTTAGCCAAAATGCTTGCATTTCTTTAAACTGTGGCTTCCTTCTACCAGCTCAGTGTCAGCTGATCAGCTCTCCAGTTGGACCCCTTAATTCAGTGGCCGTAGTCCCTTAAACAGATTCCTGCAAGGCTAATTCACAATTTCATATTTCAAACTTCCCAGTCTTGTTTGGCTGGGGTTTAAACAGCCCTATCAACCATTTTGTTCAGGAATGGTCTTGAAACTTAAAGGATTGTTGAGCCTACCCTTGTGCAAGGCAGTTTTATGATCCAGGATGTTCATTTTTGAGATGGAGATGTTGGATTTTTTTTCTTTTTTCTGCATACTAGCGGCTTTTGCTAGCTTGAAGGCGAAGCGGTAAAACCAGAAGAGGGTAACGGGTGAGCATTTTTTGTTTTTCTTAACTCAAATTTAAACTTTTCACTAACAATCTGAACTTTCTTTCTCGCAGGCTCAACGGTGCAGGAAACCATGAAACTATTCTCCATGTCCAACACATTGATTCTGGGTGCTCACATCTTTCAAAGTTCAATATTTGTTCAAATAAAAATTATATTAAAAGCTATGAATGGTTTCTTGAAATTGTCAAGTCTCGAATCTTAAAGGGTTACAACCAGGTCATGCTTTTAACTGCACTTTTTCTCTATGGAGAAATTAACTGGAGTTGACTTTGAAGTAACCCAAAGGTTTAGAGGTTCAAACTTGGTAAAAATCTGAACCAAACTTAGTTTTTGTTTTTGAAAACTTATTTGTCAACTTTTTACACAAGTCTAACTTTCCTCTTAATTTTTTTTTTTGCTATTTTGCCATCTGTTCCTGCAGAACTGCAATGTGAAAGACATCTCTGTGATTTGATTGGTTTAAAACAGTAAGAAATACTTGGAAAGTATTAGTTCCATTGCTGCTTCTGTGGAAATAAGATGCTTGAAAGATATCTAACTAAACTGCTTCCATATTAAAGATCTGAGTTCTCATATTAAAAGTACAATGGTGCATGTTCCTAGAAGTTGTGATGGTTAAGATGGATCTTAAGAGGTGAAAAGTTATGATTCTTGTAAGTAAATTGCATATTTTAGGTTAAAGGTCAAAACAGCTGTGCCAAGGTTGGTGAACTTTGTACATCAGAGTCCAGCACAAGGTTTATTTGTTTTCCTGCAACTGTAAAACTTGACTTAATCTAAAATTGGAGCAACTAATTCCATTTTTCAGAGCTTTATAACTATAAAACAAGAACAATCTGTCTAAAATCTAAATTGGTTTCCTTCAGAAATCAACTTGCCTAAAAAACGAGAATTAAAAAAAAACCTGTAACTCTTAAAACTGATGTGATATAGAATCCTGAACTGGGTTTTTCTGTTTCCTGCTCTTAAATCCACCTAATTAGGGGTTTTCCGCGACACCTTACAGCTGAGGTATTGCAGCATGTTTACATTTTGAATAGACTTTCTAATAAAGCAACATATCTGAGAGATAACAGCTGACCTTGTTTCTCTTTTCCTTGAACGTGATGTGAAGTCTGTGTAAATGTCTCCATAAAAGGGTTTGTGGGTTTACGGAACGCTTTCATCAGGAAGTTTAATTCTAACAATGAACATGGGTGTGTGGTGAGACATTGTTGTAAAGGACCAAACTGAAGTCTTGCGTAGCATTACAACAGAGCAGAAAACGGCAAACTCGTAATACGAATTCAGTTTGATGCAGTTTCAAACAAAAACGGGAAAGTACACAAGTCATTTTATTTGTGCTTTTAGTCTCAAGTTTGTCCCAAATTTGAAATGAGAGGTTTGACCCAGCTGCAGGAAAACTCGGATTAATCATTCTACAACATGTCAGAACTGGAAATGCAGTTCAGGGGAGCCAGTCCCAACCTTTTACTGGAAACTGGTTTTTATCGTAATGAACAATGCCGTTTATACATGAAATGGATTGGTCCTCTTCAAATTAAACCCATCAAGGGAGTTCACTGGTCTCAAGGTGCCTGGTGTGCACGTAGTATTGCGTTAAGAATAAAAAGCACCTTTCATAATAAGTTTTATGTACTTGTAAGAAGTCAAATCAGACCTCCACATGGCCATAAACGGCTAAAGTCAGCCTCGTAAAAACATCAAAACGTGATATTACAGTGTTGTCTGTGAAAGATGAAGCACTTATTTCTCATTAGAAAGAGAAATTCTGTTGTTTTAACTCCGTTTCAAGAACACAACTTCCGAACTTTAAAGAAAAAGCTTTTTGTTCCACTTCAGTCTTTTAAACTTGTGCACGAACTATAGATGTTTTCAGGGTTAAAAATGTTTCTCTCAGGCTGAAACCAGTTTTTTTTACAAGCATTCTGATACACATTTACAGCAAACCCAAAAGCTAGTACTCAGAACCCGTTTTACAAAGAAATGCTGAAATTTATGACAGTAAAATAAGAAAATAGTCGCCACGAGGGAGTTTCCATTCTTTTGATGTCACGTCTCGGTTCAGATTTGTTGTTATTTGTGAGCAGATCCCGAGTCGTCTGGGATTCTACCCTTCAGTAGGAAGAGATCAGAGGAGATGACCTAAAGCACAATTTGTGCAACAGTCGTTAAAAAAGCTCTTCTGTCAGATCATTCATCAGTTTTATACCCATTTAAACTTTTCAAGGTTTGTGGGGAGCTGGTTCTGATCAGTCGGACAATCTGGACCCATTACTATCTGATACAGAATCCTGAATAAACCTCTAAACGGTAAAATGTGTTTTGATGTAACGCGGTAGTTTCCTGCTCCTCCGCCCTACTGGTTGAAAGTGGATTTACAACAGCCCTGCAGCAGCCTGCTGTAGCTAGCGCTAACAGTGAGCTACCAGATGAGCCGAATGATACTAAAACAAATCCCAAAGTAAAAAGATCCACATTGTTGGAAATAAACATTACGAGTCCGGTAGCAACAAAGCTAAGTCACCATCAGTCTGTGATTTTGTAGCCTCCTTTAGCTCCCTCAAACTAGCATGTTGATGTTCACTCTGGTTTTAGCTCTTTGCTTCATCTCCAAAGAATTTACTCTTACTTTTACTTCCAGGCTCCGCCAAGACGCCACTAGAAAAAGCAAACTTCTTTTTTCTTCTTGTACTTTTCATTGATCAGCAAACTGAAAAGGCTAACTGCTAGCGTAACAGCTGTGAAGCAGGTAAAGAGCTTCCCCTGTTGAACACCTACACCGGGGGTCAGCAACCCGCAGCTCTGGAGCCGCATGCGGCTCTTCCATCCATCTGATGCGGCTCTCTGTGCTTGTAAAATAATGAATGGATATTTAAATAAAATGCTTTATATTTTACTGCATTAATTTTACATCTGTATGCCAATTCTAAATGTAAAGATTGTCTGCGTAAACCTGAACAGTTCCAACCCGGTCTTACTGTGAGACCGGGTTGACGCGTCACGCTTGTGCGTAATCATAGGCGCTTTCTGAGCTGAAGAGGATGTGAGATTCTGGGATTCTCCTCAGACGGCTCCTGGATGTGTCGCCACATTGGAGACAGGAACAAGCGCTATTCAGCCAAAGTTTCATAATCAGGGAACATTTTCTAAGTGACAAGTCTCGCTTCAGTCGGAGGAATCTTCCTGCATGCGCTCTGGTTCTGCGACGTGCTCCAAGCCCCTCTCCACATCTTCAGCTCGCTGTGCACCGTATGTACGCGCTGACAGTGAGCTGCGCTGAGCAATGTCCAGCTCAGATGTTCAGATGGGAATCTTTTCTTGAGTGATTTAGCTACATCTGCGATGTGCGTAGAATAAAATGTCAGTTCGTCTGCATGCATCGGGGTAATTCTTTCTATTCTTTCTCCGTCAAAATAAACGGTCAAATACGGGAACTGTCCGGTCAACACAAGCCCTGCTTTTAACTTTCTGTTTTCTGGTGAAAATTGTTGCAAAGAGATAAAATAAAACTTGATTAACACCAGAGCCAGGCGCACTGCACCGTTATCTCCGTCACTGTAAATGAGGGAAAAACAAATTGATCGGATCCTTTTCTGACCTTCCCCACCTACAAAGTTTAATTACAACAATCAAACGTGACAGAGCCTGGATTTGTGTTCTGAACAGTCTAAACATGTTTTAAAAAGAAACATATGACAAAAGTGGCACCTGCTCAGTAAAACCACCAACAGGGTGAAAAATATCAACATATTGTAGCAGAGACGGGCTACAACTTCTGGATCCACTTTATATAAATCGATTTATTGATTATCGTCTTATGAAAGATAACTTTGACGTACACGAGCGACCGGTACCGGCTGCTGTCACCTGTTGTGATTGGTTAAAGCAGCTCTCTGCTGTCTAAGGGTAGGCCCCGCCCACAACGCCACGGCTGCTGTGGCTCCCAGTGTTTTCTTTACTGTGGGAAACGGGTAATAATGGCTCTTTGATGGGAACAGGTTGCCGACCCCTGACCTACCCGCTCCACAAAACGTAAGTGCAGTATCTGGCCAGTAGAGGGAGGCAGAGTGGTGTCACGTGTGAAACTGGTCAAGTTTCTAACTAAATCACTGAGATCGATGTTAAAGCTCAAGCTTAATGGGGCATTATGGAAGTTTGACAGCCAAAACATGTATAGAAATAATAAATGTCTTCTTCATACATTCTCCTGCAACGCCCTGGTCCTGTAGAATGAGCCCTGGCATTTTTACTGTGATTGCCTGTTTTTCTGTAAAATCACAGAAAAAGAGAGATGCTCGGGTCGAGCAGGCTGCTTCATGCGCGTTCACGCTCAGGCATCGCCCGTAGCATTTGCTATCCGTAGCTTTAGCAGCAGAGAGAGAGGCAGTGCCACTTTGTCGCTGTTCCTAACGCCTAGTGACAAAGCTAGCTACATTTCTGAGGACCCTTAGCTACTTTCTGTAGAACTTTCTTCTAGATATTTCCTGCTAATTAGCAACAAAATAGCCATTTTCACTCCGAACCGTTCTTTGGTTTGACGTTGTTTCAGCTGTCATCAAGGATATAAAAGTTACAGATACGATAGATGTCACTGGTGCTTTAGCTCACCTAGTAAGATGTCTGACTCTCATGTAGGAGACCTGGGTTCCATTCTGGGTGTGAATAAAGTTTGTTATTTGGAGTTTCTTTTTTACAATGATTTTTTTAATGATGATTTTTTTTACAGTAAGACGCCCAAATTTTTATTTGAGACTCGCCGAACGGCATTGAATTCACAGATAAAAAAGATGTGGGTTCAACTTTCATTTTGGAACAATTTTTCAAGCAAGGGAAGGGAATGATCTGAGCATGCAGGAGGACTGACCCATCATAAACCTTTGTCGGCTGTGCTGAAGAGAAAGGTACAGAACCAAATTATTTAATTAATTAGCTGCGCGGTCTCCTGTCCTCTGTCCTCCAGGCCACACACACACACACACACACACACGGGACTGTCTCAGCTGTTATTTTCGTTAAGGAGTGTGCACGTACAGCATGCGCGCCTCGTGCACGAGCCTACTATTGAAGCTGCCGTTACGCTTTTGGCCTGAGGGGGCAATCGCGAGCATAAAAATTCAAAACTCCGTAAAGTCCCTTTAAAGTTTAGAAAACTATTTAGTGCTACTATTTGTGTTTATTGTTTATAGTTGTTGACTTTCATCTTGAAAAAATATCTCATTTTATGGGAACACCATAGAATAGTAAGGACGTTAAAAGGTGTTGCTCTTTCTTAAAGATGGTGGCAGAGGAGTTAAGCGTTGCAGGTTCAAGCCCCATCTATTGCAATCATTGTGTCCTTGGGCAAGACACTTCACCCACCTTACCTGCTGGTGGTGGTCGGAGGGGCTGGTGGCACCTCTGCTGCAGCCTCACCTTTGTCAGTGTGCCCCAAGGCAGCTGTGGCTACACTGTAGCTCATCACCACCATGATGTTAATGTGTGTGTGTGTGTGTGTGTGTGTGAGTGGGTGGGTGGATGACTGTTTGTGTTGTAGAGTGCCTTGGGGGGCTGTATAACCCTACAAGGTGATATATCAAACACAGGCTCTTTATTGTTTAATTCTTAGATTTTTTACCCCGTAGTAAAGGTGACTAATCCGGCTTTCCAATAATAGATTATAATCTCTATAAAAGCAATGTGGCAACAGAAAATCCTCAAACACACATTTGCTTACTTTTGGTGTTGCATTATTGCTGTTTAGGTTGATTTTCAGATGGCAATGAATTTAGTTTTATGAAAAATCATGTTTTGCAGTAAAAGAAAAAAAAATATATATATATATATTTTTTTTTTAAATTATGACTGCCTCAGACTCTCAACATAAAGAAACCAGAACCTCCTTCATGCCGCGCTGATTCTTTTGTTTGGTCTCAGTCAAGGTTATTCTCTGAGTCGGTTCATGCTCTCAGAGTGTAATGATGCTGTTCACATCTTATTCTAACCGAAAACATGCCCACTGGAGATTAATCATTAATAACAGTGGTGATATAACCACAAACTGATGCATTTCAGGTCCATTTAAAGGCTATTTTTCAGATGTTTGACCATTTTGTGTGAAATCAAACCAGAAACCGTTAGAATTTCTTACATGTGGCTCCTTTTCTAAACAGAACAGTGTCATTCCTAGCATAGCTCGGTCCTAAAGAGTTTCCTGACTGACCTCTGCAATGTGAAATTGCCCATTTCTGGCTTAATAATTCCTGTAATGAGTCTTGTTTGAGTGTTCTCTGAACAAGAGAACATCTTATATGGCTCCGGGCTCTTCCTGCATCGTCGAGGTCAAATTTAAACCCAGCCCTCATCATAAAACCTCCCTCGTTCAGCTTAAACTCCAGCTCGGCTCCATCACCTCCACACACTCACTGGCGCCGCGCTGGTGATCAAAGTTAGCTTGGATCATTGTGGTGTTTAAAATGGAGACACCAGTAGCCAGCGACGGCGTTCCCCTGGCTGCCTTTAGGCCGAACCTTCCGACGCCCGTGCCCAATGGGAAGACGCCGTCGTCGGGGTTTGATGAGTCCGGCTATTATCAGTGTTACGGTGATGGCGGCAGCTTGGCGTCGCGTCCGTCTGTGGCCCTGACCGGCTATGAGACCTTGGACGCCCCCCCACACTACGACTTCTACGCCAACACTCAGGCGTGGGGTCGGCGACGACGCTTCAGACCGTCCCTGTACGAGCTGCACGGCAACCCTGAGGTGAGGAATGATGACCTTAGCACCCCCCACCCCCCCACCCCCCATTAAGTTAAACATCAAGTGAAGATTTGCTGTTAAATCTGCTAAATCGTCACCAAACCTCGTTTATGTTCCAGGTTATAATCAGCGGTTCAGAAAGCTTTTTATTAAACTTCGAGTCGTCTTGCAGAGTGTCTCGATGCCGGTGTTTCTGAAACTCGTTTGTTTGTGGCTTTGATTTGATTTTATTTGTGACTGACCTCCAGGATAACACCAGACCTCCCTTGTATGAGGAGATGACAGCAGGGCGGATGGAAGGAGACACCTCTGAGGATGAGGTGGACGAAGAAAAGGAGCCTCCATCTGAGCCCACTCGCTTCGGCTGGATCCAGGGGGTGATGGTAGGGACCGGCGCTATACTCACAAAGGAAAGGTGCTGTCATGATGTTGCTGCTTTGTTAAAGAAAGCCGCACCGTTGAAGGTCATTTGAAGGTGACCGTTGCGTGGTTGTTTTTATGACTCGTAGAAACGATGCAGACTGTAAACTGATTATCAGGGTTTAATTGCGGTTAAAGGTCTCAGTCGCTCTGTTGCCAGTAAAAACGTGGGTTTCTCAGTAACTCCCGTACAAAATGTCTCAAACGTTACATCTAATTTTTGTGTAACTTGTATTTCAGAGCATTTAAACCTCTGCTTTAAAATAACAATATTCACATTTACTACTGATTAAATCTGCATGAAGCTGACGTTGTAATGAATGTAGTTTTTCTTATTTCTTGGTGCTGCATGCTGAGATTCACAAAAACATCTGGGATTTCCTAATCTCAATCCCACCTGCATGCAACTTTGTTTGCTTCTAACTTTTTTTTCTGGCTGTTTCATTTTTATTTTTTTCATGCAAATAAATAAATAAATAAATAAAATAGAAGAGATCAGATCTATTATCTAAAATTTGGCACGAAAGTGAGCCGTATTTTCTTCCAAATCCCACAAATCTGATGAATGGTTGAAATTCCTTCAGTCGTTTTCCAAATAAATGAAATTAAATAAGCGTTTACTGTTTAAAGTATCTCGTTTCTAACTGCTAACATTTCATTCACATCTTTGAAAACCAGAAAACTTACATTGGAAAAATAAAACGTGACATTTTCTGCTACTTTTGTCTCCTGATCACTCAGTTAAACTTTGAATTGGAGCTAAAATATTATTTGTTTTTTTTTTAATTCTCATTAAAAACACAAATTAATGCACGCCCGCTTCTGTAACGTCACATCATTTCGCTGTTTTGAGACATGAAAACCTAAAAGTGACAAGAAGCTGCCATAATTCACTTGAGGATGTTTGAACCCAAGACCCACAAAAAGATTTGGAAACATGACTTTAATCGATAAATCTGATCGCTGGTAAAGCCTGAAACCTAAGTCACCTGACTTTTTTTTAAAGTTAATGCACGATTCAGAAAAAACTGCCAAACTGATTTAATTACAGGTAGAAAATTTCCACTGAGACATTTCTGAAGCTCCGTTAAACTCTGCGCCTTCAGGCGGTCCTAATAAAATCACGGGTGACTGAGCAGACGACACTAAAGGTCTTATAAAGTTACTGATTAGTTCAAATACTTCTGTTTCATCATTGGCGGACTGGCAGTCTAAGCGGCAGCAGCTTATTGACATTGTTGAGTAGAAAACATCTGAAGTTCACCGTTGCATCCATGGACGTCATTTTCGCTTTAGAAGTGGGGGGGACACGGGGAGGGGGGGGGGGGGGCGTTATCTTTACAGTATGTTCTGATGGGAAACAGGCTTCAACACGAACGGTTGATTTCCACTTGGTCCTAGAGCTCAACCAGTGTCAGTTTCATATAGCGTAATATTGTTTTTGGATGGTAAAAAGTGCAGGGGTCAAAACTTGACTTTGGAAAAAGTGGGGGAGACATGTCCCCCCTGTCCACCCCACCCCCATCCCCCCAAAAATTACGTCCATGTTACATCATTGCGTCTTTTCCACCTACGACTTTTGTGTTGCTCGCTAAAAACGAGTTGTTTGTTTCACCTGTGCATCAGAAATGTTGATTTCCTGTCTGCTTGCAGATTCGCTGCATGTTAAACATCTGGGGCGTGATCTTGTACCTGAGGCTGCCTTGGATCACAGCTCAGGCTGGCATCGGTACGTCAGACTCAATCATCCTGCGTTTCTCTGCCACGGTCAGCTTTCGCAAATCTCACTCCAACGTTTTTCCATCTGTCAGGTATGACCTGGGTTATTATTCTGCTGTCTGCTTCCATAACTGGGATCACTGGTCTTTCCACTTCAGCCATAGCCACCAACGGCAAAGTCAAAGGAGGTTTGTTCTCTCCGTTTCCAAAGCAACAACCTGTCTGGTTTGTTTGGTTCTCTGTTCACAACCAGCAGGTCCCAAATCTGATTCTTCATCTCGTACCCTCAGGTGGGACGTACTTCCTGATAAGCCGTAGTCTTGGTCCAGAGCTGGGCGGGTCCATCGGTTTGATCTTTGCCTTTGCGAATGCCGTGGCTGTGGCCATGCACACCGTGGGCTTTGCTGAGACCGTCACAGACCTGATGAGCGTGAGAAAATGCTCATTTCCCTAAAATAGCTTCAGCTGTGATTCTGTGAGTGTCGCTGATGAACGTCTTCCTCAGGAAAACGGAGCTGTCATGGTGGACAAAACCAACGACATCCGCATCATTGGGGTCATCACCGTGACGTGTCTGCTGGGCATCTCGATGGCCGGCATGGCGTGGGAGTCAAAGGTTAACACCTGTTTGTCTGGAACAGCTGGTTGGAACATCTGTACGTCCGTATGCTTACAGTATTCTTTCCACAGGCTCAGGTCATGTTCTTCCTGCTCATCATGGTGTCGTTTGCCAGTTACATTGTCGGAACGATCATGCCGGCTTCGATAGAGAAACAAGCTAAAGGTTTCTTCGGCTACAGAGGTAAACCATCAGGTTTAACCGAGACAATCAGACAAGTTCTCCTGATCAACTCTGACTAAATTTCAGTCAGAGCCGTGTCCAGGACTTTTAAAATGGGGTGGCCCATGTGGGGCACTTGTTTATGCATGGGTGGCACCAATGGTTATGCTTATTTATTTATTTACACAAATTGTATATTTATTTTTTTACTTTCTAGTGAATTTTGGAGTTTCACATTGCACAATCACCATTTTTTTCTATTCATCTTCTAGTTTTGTGGTGGTTAGCAAGTCACTTGTTGTTGCATTACTGCCACCAACTGGAGTTGAGTGGGACTCTAAATACTATTTATGTGAATATGAAAAAATAATAAATAATATTAATACTACAGAAATGTTCTGTAGGCCTGGGCTAGAAGACAATGTTAAAGGTGCATGCTACCACACTATTTTTGGAGTTTTCAACCCAAGCCTTTTGTCGACAATTTAAAGTCAGTTTAAACTGGAAATGGAACAGGTGGCACCTGGGGTGGCCAATCAGATTATAAGGGTGGCATGTGCTACCCCAGGCCACTCCCTGGACACGCCCCTGATTTCAGTCAAAGACTTTTGTTTAAGTTTTGATGAAAGGATGAACCTCGAGTTGCCACAGTTATTGTCTCACCTTTCGCAGCGGATATCTTTGCTACCAATTTCGTGCCAAACTGGCGGGGGCCTGAGGGCAGCTTTTTCGGCATGTTCTCCATTTTCTTCCCATCTGCCACAGGAATCCTGGCAGGAGCCAACATCTCCGGAGATCTGAAGGTATATTTGTTCTTTTCAGCTCTTCGTGTCTTTCTCCAGCCTTGTGCGACAACAGTATTTAGATGTTTGCCCCCTGTCCTCTCCATCCCAGAATCCCACTGTGGCGATTCCTCGAGGGACGCTGATGGCGATCTTCTGGACAACTATCTCCTACATCATTATCTCCGCAACCATCGGTGAAAACCCAGATCACAGTTAAAAAGCAGGATTTTTTTATTTTGCTGAAGCATTGCAACATGAAACAATCAATCAATCAATCAATCAATACTTTATTAATCCCAGAGGGAAATTAGAGTTTCAGTACACACAATTCAGAGCAAGACACATGACAAGAATTGGTGACTGTGGTCATCCGCAACCCGAGTCGCGCTACCTTGATAGAGATAAGAGGGCTACATGAGGATTTGTTCAGGTGGAGGGAAAAAAGGCACTTCAGAGTTACCCGCCACCGGGAGGGCAGCGTTGCTCTGCAAAAAAAAAAAAAAACACCTCAACAGATATGCAACAGACTTCAGACAACACAACATAACATGAGACTCCAATAGGAAGGCGGGGGGGGGGGGAGTCCTGTTTCCCCCAGAGAGAGCAGCCATCGTCAGCGCTCATCTGCTGTACAGTCACAGGTGGGAGGGAGATCTTGGGAGAAGCAAAGAGTACATTGACTCCTACAGTTGATGACCTCGCCAGGCTGAAGTCCACCAATCTGACGGGGGGGGGGGGGGGGGGGGGTCGGGTTCGGGTTGTCACAGCATCTGTCTGCATTCCTTCGTGGGGGTTTTAGTTGCTTGCAGCTCAAGGCTACCAGGGCGTCAGATTCAGATAACAAATCCGCTGAAACAGGAATGCATTTAAACAAAACCAATCAATATTTTTGTTCTTTTGTTTTCACTTTTTTTACTAAAATCTGCTTTAAATTTATTTTAATAAAAAAAACTCACTAAACATAAGTGAAACATTTCTTTTGACTCAATTTGGTTCTGTTTCCATCACTGATCAAATTAAAATGAAAGCTTCAACATATATTTGTACACATAAACTTTGAGTTGCTACAAAAACTACTGAGATTTATGAACTGAGTCATTTTGTGAAGTACGCCTGGTAATGGGTGTAACTTTGTGACGTGTGTGTCTTATTTTTGTCCTCCTGAAGGCTCCTGCGTTGTCAGGGATGCATCTGGCTCCATCAACGACACCCTGGCTGCATCCTCGTCCGCGGACGCCTGCACCGGCATTTCCTGTGACTATGGGTGGGACTTCTCGGAGTGTATCAACAATAATACCTGCGCCTACGGCATCAGTAACTACTATCAGGTCGGCACAAACTCTGAGCATGCACAGACCAAACACTGTAGCTTTTAATGAATGCAGATGTGTTTTTTACATTTTGAACTGTTATTTACAACCATTTGTACGGTCTTAAAGTGAAATGTGCATCGTGCAGACCCTAAACAGGAAACGGACAGATTAGGAATGGGGGAAAAGAGAAGACAAAAACAATAGCTAGCTGCAGGAAATGATGATTTTTCTGAGACATCTACAGCTGGAAAATGCTGCCAGTTTCACCCAGAAGTTCTTCTAGCTGCCACACGGTGAAGCCGAGGCTCAAGCCTGACTTTTCTTTCACTTCTCACAAACAGATTACCAGTGAACATAAATAATCTCAATCTGCAGAAACCGTTTAGCTTTAGCTTCTCTCTCCTCGTGGAGTCTAACGAGTGGAAACGTTCCCCCGACAGTCGCTGAGCATGGTGTCGGCCTTCGCCCCGCTCATCACTGCTGGCATCTTTGGAGCGACTCTGTCTTCTGCTTTGGCCTGCTTGGTGTCGGCTCCTAAAGTCTTCCAGGTACAAACTCACCTGTTTATGTCGAAGCGAGATTTCAAACGGCGTATTTTTCTAACGTGTGTTTTTATTCCTAGTGTCTCTGTCAGGACCATTTGTACCCTCTCATCGGATTCTTCGGCAAAGGTTACGGCAAAAACAACGAGCCGCTCAGAGGCTTCCTGCTGACGTACATCATAGCAGCCTGCTTCATCCTCATTGGTCAGTCTTTGCAAAGCGTCTTTGACCTCTGACCTGCGTGAAAAACTCATAGTTGAACTTATTGGGCATCCATAAATTACACAGTTGATCTTTTTTTTTCATTTTTTTGATGAAATGCTGAACATCCTCATCAGAGATGTAAATAACGAACATTATTTGTTGTTTTTGTCACCTCCTGCCAGCTGAGTTGAACACCATCGCTCCCATCATCTCCAACTTCTACCTCTGCTCCTATTCCTTAATCAACTTCAGCTGTTTCCACGCATCAATCACCAACTCACCAGGTAAATGTGTCAGTGAGCCCCAGGGCAGCTGTGGCTACCTCGTAGCTCATCAGCGTGTGTGAATGGATGAACGGTACACTGTCGTGTAAAGCACTTTGGAGTCTTCTGACCCTGAAAGGTGATGCAGAAGTACGTCACACGTGTTTTTAAGGTCTCATTAAACTGTGAATCCACTGGGAAGTGTGACCTTGCTTCTCGTTAGGTGTGCGCTAGTGGTTGTTTAGAAATAAAATCTGATGTTTTTACTCATCAGACACTAAAAACAGGCACTTTTGTATGAAAATGTATTTTTTTATTTTTTGAGATCCTTAAAAAAGCAAAAAAACAAAAAAATGTAGCTTCATACTTCAGATCGCAAAATAGTTGTAAATATCGATACTTCAATGAACCACCAGGGGGCAGTGAGGATGTTCGCTCATTTGCAAATAACGCTCTGTCCGTTTAGTCTTGCTTTTAGCGCCCCCAGTGTGTGTTAGTAAAGACGAAAGTGAAACTCATCTCCTCGATGTGCGTTCGTCTTTTTAACACCTTGATCTAACAGCCGAAGCGTCTCCTCGGCCTTCAGTCGTGTCTACAGGAGCGATTCACCACTAAATCAATCAAATCAGCTGTGTTCATGCAGGAAACGGGCTGGCATGTCAGCTCCACTTTACTAAGTCGCACAGGGACTTGACTGGCACTCAGAAGTTGCAAGTGCGCTATTCTATCCACAACAGGCGGCGAGGTCTGAGTGACATCACTAACCCTGTAAAGGGTCATTTTAGCACACACTGGCTCAAGAAATGATTTAGAAATGTGAAAAGCTGTACAGTATGGCTTTAAATCAAATCTTTGGAAGTGAAATTGTACTTGTGAAAATTTAAATGTAATTGTTAAATTAGACATATTGAAGTACGTTTGTAATTTCTACTCCTGTTAAGACCGGTGGGAATGAATCAATCAATCAATACTTTGTTAATCCCAGAGGGAAATTAGAGTTTCAGTACACACAATTCAGAGATCAGACATACATGGGCAAGACACATGACAAGAATTGGTGACTGTGGTCATTCGCAACCCTGAGTCGCACTACCTTAATAGAGATCAGAGGGTTACATGAGGATTGGTTCAGGTGGAGGGAAAAAAAGGCACTTCAGAGTTACCCTCCACCAGGAGGGCAGCTTTGCTCTGCAAAAAACACCTCAGACAGATATGCAACAGACTTCAGACAACACAACATAACATGAGACTCCAATAGGAAGGCTGGGGGCGGGGGGTGGGGGGGCTGGGATCCTGTTTCCCCGCAGCGAGAGCAGCCATCTACGGCGCTCATCTGCTGTACAGTCACAGGTGGGAGGGAGATCTCTGGAAAAGCGCATCGCACATTGACTCCTGCAGGTTGATGACCTCGCCAGGCTGAAGTCCACCATTCTGAAGGGGGGGGGGGGGGGAGGAGGATAGATCGGGTGTTCACAGCATCTGTCTGCATTCCTTCGTGGGGGTTTTAGTTGCTTGCAGCTCAAGGCTACCAGGGCGTCAGATTCAGATAACAAATCCGCTGAAACAGGAATGCATTAATCACACTGTGGCTGTAAGATCGATATGCTTTTGCATAAAAGCAGAACTCTCTTGTTGTCGTGGTTACACTCGTTAAATCATCTCGTTTCTTCACGCAAAATGCTGAAAGGGCGGAAATGTGAAAACTTGGAATAAAGTTTTTGACTTCGTGCAGCAGGTAGTGAAATCACGCATAAATTATAATAAGTGTGTGTGTGTGTGTGTGTGTGTGTGTGTGTGTGTGTGTGTGTGTGTGTGTGTGTGTGTGTGTGTGTGTGTGTGTGTGTGTGTGTGTGTGTGTGTAGGCTGGCGTCCTTCCTTCAGGTTCTACAGTAAGTGGCTGTCTCTGCTGATCTCTGTGGTTTGTGTGATCATCATGTTTCTGCTGACTTGGTGGGCGGCGCTCATCGCCATCGGTGTCGTTGCGTTCTTTTTGGGGTACACACTCTACAAAAAGCCAGGTAACCTCACACACACTCCAGTGTGACACAGGTAGTGTCGTGTCGCTGCTTCACTCAGATCCTTTACTGTGTCCAGATGTGAACTGGGGTTCTTCCGTCCAGGCTAACTTGTACAACATGGCCTTGAACCACTGCGTCGGCCTAAACGTTGTGGAGGACCACGTCAAGAACTACAGGTCAGTCGTGAGCAGTGGTGGAACTTTTTTTTTACATAAATCAAAGCTGAGGACTAAGCTTCTGTCTGCTCCTGCACTTTCAGACCCCAGTGTCTGGTGCTGACGGGTTCTCCTGACAGCCGTCCAGCTCTTGTGGATCTGGTCAACTGTTTCACCAAAAATCTCAGCCTGATGATGTGTGGAAATGTGGTCACTGTGTGTGCAGCTTCTAAACAAACGGATCCGTTTTTATTTGAGCAAAAACAAGACGTTTAATTATCTTCTGTGTTTTGCCTGCTTTCCAGGCCGACTCCTCTCCA
This sequence comes from Nothobranchius furzeri, assembly GCF_043380555.1. Lineage (NCBI taxonomy): Eukaryota > Metazoa > Chordata > Actinopteri > Cyprinodontiformes > Nothobranchiidae > Nothobranchius > Nothobranchius furzeri. The sequence goes on from NC_091744.1 coordinate 85,509,223, forward strand.
TCCGTGTTGGAGAAAGCCAGCAGCAACAGTCACACCTCCTGGTTGAACAAAAGGAAGGTCAAGTCGTTTTACAGAGGAGTTGTAGCTCCAGATCTACGATCCGGGGTTAACATGCTGCTGCAGGTCAGAGCAACAACCCGGAGAGCCCGTTTCTGCAGCTTTTCCACTGCAGCCTGACCCTGCTCAGGCACGGTTAGCTCCAGTTAGTAGTGAGTTTAATCGCCAGCAAACTAAACCTGGACGTGACCGGGAGGACGAGCTGCGAGGGGAAATAAGAAAAGGAAGAAAAATATTATTAAATGTAAAAAAAAGAGGAAAATAAGCCTTCAGTTGAGCAAGACGGCACCGAGTTATTGTGTCTCTACTTCAGTTTATGTGGGATTAACGTATTTTAAAGCGCTTCAAAGTGCTGTCAGAACTCATCATATCTGAAAACGGCTAAATAATGCCTTTCTTCATTTAAAAAAAGTGCATATTTGACAGTTGAATAACGTGATCTGATCCTAATAAATTCTGTTTCTCTTCTCACTTTTGTGACTTCAGGGTTCCGGTTTGGGCCGGATCAAGCCAAACGTTCTGGTGATGGGCTTCAAGAAAGACTGGCAAAGTGACTCGCCTCAGGCCGCACACAACTACATCGAAATCCTGCAGTGAGTGCAACGAGAACGTGATTACGAGACGCGTTTGGAAAATCCAGAAAAAGTAGCAACAAGCCTGCATGAAAACACGAAGAGCTCAGCTTCCCTCACGTTTGTGTTTCAGTGACGCATTTGACCTCCAGTATGGAGTGTGTGTGCTGAGAATGAAGGAGGGCTTAGACGCCTCTCGTTCGTCTCAATCGCACGGTGAGAGCATTCACTGATTTTAAACAGGACGCACCATCTAAACGAGTTTAGTAGCACCATTAAACTACTGCCCGCTGCATCTCAGATTATTTGGTACCAACTGGTGGAATGGTGGGAAATTCATCATCATTTCAGCAACTGTTTTTATCCCAGTTAATCAAGGTTTTGAAGGAGGACCGGACCGGATAAGCACCATCTCTGCTCCTTCCTGCATTCAAACCAGTGTTTCATGTATGCACAGTTCTGAGTTTTAAAATCACATTCAGGCAGATTTTAAAGTAAATTTGTTCCGTGAACATGCTTTCTGCTGCTTGTTGAATTATTTGCAGCCTCCATCACCGTTGAGCCCGAGACTCAGTCCAGCACCGTGTTTCAGAAGAAACAAGGAAAGAAGACCATCGATGTGTACTGGCTGTATGATGATGGAGGTGTGATGATATCTCCTGTCTATAGTCCACCATCTCCATAAATTAGATTAAAAATTTTCTCATGGATGCCCATTGGTCCTCCAGGTCTGACCCTGCTGCTGCCCTACCTGCTGACCCGTAGGAAACGCTGGGCCCGGTGTAAGGTCCGAGTATTTGTGGGAGGAGAAAAAGACAAAAAGGATGAGCAGAAGGAGGAGTGAGTACATTTATTCAAATACAGAAGCCATTGCTTGAGTCATTCTTGGATGAAAAGCAAAAAAAAACCCAACAACCTTACATATATATAAATAAATAAATAAATATATTTATATATAGTAGCAATATTGAAGTAGGAAGGGGTGAGAGATCATAAGATTTTTTATTCATCTCACTCCTGTTGCATTGTCATGGAAAGTATTATTGCTATGTTAAATTGTTGTGGCATTTTTTTAGATTGCCATATATATATATATATATATATATATATATATATATATATATATATATATATATATATATATATATATATAATGTATTTATACTCTTACAAAGTTTGTCAGACCTCTATCTTTATTAAAAGATCTCCAGGTTACTCAAAACACTGTTGCTTTGACTCAAATGCCGGCATGTTGCCCTCTGGTGGACAATCTGAGTACTTCAGGTCTCAAGAGAAATTTTTAATTTGTTTAATCGGTGTTTTATAATAATTTCAGTACATAATTAAATATAGAGATATTTAATTTGAAATTAACATCTTATAGAAATAAATTTGATTCATGCAGAAAACAATTTTGATTGATATTTATTGTTTATTTTATTTTATTTTATTTTATTTTATTTTATTTTATTTTGAGTTGTCTTAATGTACATCATTGAACATCACTGAAAATTTACTATGGCTTAAATTACCGTTAAGGTTGGGTAACAGGGAATTCAGAACGTATTCGCGTACATAAACCACTTAACTCCCTTAAACTCAACAAATCTATTTTTATTTGTGTTAAACGAGATTAAATCAACAAGCTAAAGCAGCTAGCTATCAGAAGCTAGCTACCACGCTACAAACACGTCAGATCATACACCCTCTGCTGGACAGAGGTCGAAACTACATCTACTCAAGATTTAGAGGGATTTTTTCTGTTTATAAATCAAATTAAGTAATTAAAAGGTAATATCAAATTATTATATTTAGTTACAACATTTTAATCTACATAATTTTGTCACTTCTAATCAAACATGTCGAAAATAAACTATTAGTTATTAGTTCAAGAGTAAAAAAAATACCAGCTACAGCTCGTAAACAGACACAGATTTTCACACAGATGCAATTTTTTTAAAGGAACAATTTTTTGTTTTCAACTAGAGAACATGAATTTACAATGAATAAAAAAACTACTAAAATAAATCAAATAAAATCCCAAAACAACAAAAATAATCAACAACAGAATAGAAACGCTATTTTCGTTTGCTGTTTGTTTTTGTCTAAATACATTTTAATTATTTTAATCTGCCATTTGATTTGACTGATGCCCTTATTCTCCATCCATAAGGAATTTATATATTCATTTTGTTGTTTTTTATTTATTGTTTGTTTGTTTGTTGTTCATGTTTGCTGTCTGTGTTTTCTGTTGGCCCTATTTTGCTTATTGACTGTATCTTGTTCTTTATTTGTTATATGGTAAAAATGAGATGGTTCATCTCAAGTACACAAGTCAATAAAACTTTAAAGTTTGTTTTTCTTTCACAACCTGTCACAAATTAAAACAGTTTTCTTAAATGTGAAATATTAAATGATATAATTATATTTTTAAAAATAAAATGCATCGCTGCATCTTCAAATGTTATAAAAGTATTTATGAGTATCCATCTTTTGTGGTTGTCCTTTTCATTCATTTTCCTAACACAACATTAAAGCATCTAAGTGTTTATTTACAGAACTGCGTGTACCTTTCTCACCCAGGGTTTTGTCACTCATAAAGAAGTTTCGTCTGGGTTTTCATGACGTAGAAGTTCTCCCTGACATCTACGAAAACCCCGAGGCTGTGAAGTAAGACTTCTGAAGTTTGGGTGCTAACTGGTGCTAACTACGTTAAACATTATTGATGCATCACAGTTTTGTTTTAAATGAACTCCAAGAGGTAAAAATGACATTTTTGTCTTTTGAGAATATTAGTTTGGGGCACCAAACATAAAGTAATTTATATGATAATGTTAAGGTTATGTAGGATTTTATAAGGTGATGAAGTTTAACATTCAAACATCCTCATATTTGTTTGTTTGTTTTATTTTTGTCTTGTTTTTGACTAAATTTTCGTTGACCTCTAGTCATAAAGGTTAAACCTCCTTAAATGACTCAGGAGCCTCTCCTCTTCCTGTTGTTCACCAGCATCCATCACTTTGAGAACATGATCAGGCGCTTCAAGCTGGATTCAAACCCCAAACACGAGATGGACTCTGAGCCTCCGAGTCCACAGGATGCTCCCTGGATGATCACTGAGCAGGATCTGGAGAGGAACATGGCCAAGGTGGGACACGAGCTGACCACTCTGGGTCCTGCTTCCTCCCCTCCGCTTTATGTAACACTTTGTTTGGGTGTCAGTCTCTCCGTCAGGTCCGTCTGAACGAGGTTCTGCTGGATTACTCCAGGGACGCAGCTCTTGTTTTGATGTGAGTGCAACATTTCTTCATTTTGCTGCTTCTCTCTTTAAAACATAGACGAGTAAACAAACAAACGTGTCCGCTGACAGCACCGTGCCAGTTGGGAGGAGAGGAGTGTGTCCCAGTTCGCTCTACCTGGCGTGGCTGGACATCTTGTCCAGGAATCTCAGAGCTCCAGTCCTGATGGTTCGAGGGAACCAGGAAAGCGTTCTTACCTTCTACTGCCAGTAAAAAGTCTCCATGTCTCTGTTAGAACCATTAATCATCTTGTATATTGGCTTTTTGCTGTTTAATCCTTTATTTTAATGCTTGGAAAGATATTTTCTGATTACTTTACTCCAATATATTTGCTGTTGTTTGGCCGTTATGGCTTTATTTATTTATCAACTTTGTGTTAATATATTTTAAGAAACGTCCTGCGGCAAAGAGATTATGAATTAAAATCCAGACTTTTTTACTTTGATGGTTAATCTTCATGCTGATTAGGTGCAGCTCTATCGGTTGCTTATTGCATTTCACTCATTGTGTATAAAGTCATCCTGCAAATCTAATCCTGTAACAGCGGAGCAAATTGATTGTTGTTGTAGTAATGAGATCACTTTTTATGCTCAGTTCAATAAAATATTATTTTTAAATTATATCTGTCGTGATTTTGACAAATTGCAAATGTGAAATGTGTCATTAATGAGTAAATCAAAAGGTTCACTTTAGCTAGCTGCTATTTTACTTTGGGTACATGAATTTATTGTGACTTATTTTGTACTTAGGCATGCTTGTCTGAAAATCCCATATTTGCCAGTCAACTTCAGGGTTAATTTCAAGATCCTGGTTCTGGTCTATAGGGCCTTACATGGACAAGCACCATCTTACATTGGTGATCTTCTTAGTCCCTACACCCCCAGCAGGTCCCTGAGGTCCAGTGACCAAAGCCTACTGGTTGTGCAGCACCAGGCTAAAGGTCAAAGGTGACAGATCATTTGCTGCTGTGACCCCCAGACTCTGGACCTCTCTCCCCCTGAGCCTGAGATCAGTGGACTCAGGGTCTCCTTTAAAAAGCAGCTGAAGACTCACTTGTTCAGGCTTTGGTGTGACCTTCATCTTCATCTTCACCCTCTCCTTATTCTGCTCTTTCTACCAACTCCACCTTTCTCTGGATCCACTGGTTTCCCTTTCACTTTCCTAAATTTTTAATCACAATTTTTTTCTCATTTTAACCATATTGTAATGATTTAATTTACATGTTATTTAATGAGCCATAAGACGTAAGATTCCATAGCAAATATGAAATTACCCTCATGGATCTGTGGGTACTTTTAACCAGAAGATTGGAACTTTTTATTGCAAGGATTATGTAACAGCCTCGTATTCACTCAGAGTCAACAGAAGAGAGAGTCAGGTTTAAAAGTTTAAAGATTTATTACTAAACAAATTAAAACTAGACTAACTTTAACACTAAATGTATGGTGTAACTAAGGTGAATGAGACGGAGAATGGTGTGATGTGGAATGTTGTTCAGAACCAGCAAATCCGGAGAAACGATTAGTTCTGGTGGGAAATGAAGGTGATGTCTTCGCGTTAAGCTTTGGTTAGGAGATTCATAAACACATTCAACGTCGTTCTGTCAGTCTACGTACCCTTAGCGGAAGTCCCCGTTAGATCAGGAGGTGTAGAGGTCCAGCTTGACCTTTATGGAGCCGAAGCCTGTAGAAGCGGCCACGGCAGCTAACCACCCGTCTTGAGATACTTCCAGGTCACGACAGTTTTGTTGGCATCTAGCGAGACCCAAACCTGGGTTGTGATGGTTCAGCTTTTATTCTGAAAGGAACCGTTGCAGCAGGTGGAACAGCAACAGGTTTTATCCAGCTTGTCGTTGGTTCTTTCGGCTGAAGAGGAAAGTTACGGATTGGCCACTCCGACAACTTCTCTAGAACGCTTTGAACTGGCGTTAGAGATGACGTGGGCATAGTTTTATACTTCGGATGTTTTGGTTTATGGTCGAATGAAAAGATGACAGATTTACCAAGCACCACCAAAACCACGCCTCCGTCAGATCTGGCAGATTCTGATTGGATCAGTAAAGCAATGTGTCGTCTTTTAACGCTACGTGAGATCAGTCCTAGTGGAAACATTTAAAGTCATATTACTTATTATATTCTAGAGGATTATAATAAAGTAATTAATATTTGGATTTCACAGATTGGTCACATCTTATTATTGACTAACACTTTGTTTGATTAGCTAATAGCTTTATTAAAATAGAGTTCTTTGATTTATTAAAAGGAGAGAGTCCGTTCTTCATTCTTCTCTTGAGCTGGAAAGAAGCAGTTTATAGCAAATGCATGAGACCTTGAGGCCGTATCTCATGCAGACTAGTTCTGTGTCAGAGGAGAGGGGGAAATGACTTTTGGTGGAAAACAGTCATTTCATTCCGTTACGATATTTTTTTTATCTTTTTTTCAATAAGTTTTAAATTATATTTTCTTGTGAAGCGCTTTGTCATTTTTATCTTGTGAGGCACAATATAAAAGATTTTATTTCTTTGTTTTAATTCACATATTTTCAAAATGTAAAACAGTGCAAATGTCAGCAGCCTTTCCTTATTTACAACAATTTTAATTTGATATCAAACAGAAAGTCATGGTGATGCATCTTTCAGGTTCTGTATTTGCGACTTTTCTATTTTGAATGTTTGTCTTTTTCATGCTGGAGATTATTAGGCTGACAAATCTTTTATCCTCCACTTTCCTGTGTTTTAAGCATGTTGGCCTTCAGCACAACATGCTATTGAGCTCAAATTAGTCACAAAGGTACCAAAATCCCAAATATCCAAGGTTTACAAAATTATTTTTACTTCAAGCATAAAGTTGTTAATGGTAAACATTACTGCACAGACCCAGTTGTATCTTAACCGCCTCGTGATTTTTATCTTGAGGTGCTATATAAATGATCGTTTTCTTTCTTTTACCTAATTTGGTCATAATAAAATGTAAAAACCTGAATGAAAATACCTCAATTTCAAAAACTTTAATTTGTCTTTAGCAGTCAATGGCTTGACTTGCTGATGCAACATTTGTTATGTAATTTCACTGAAATGATCTTTTCTGATCAGGGAGTAAAAAAAAGAAAGATGTCTTACTCTCTTTCCAAGCAACAAAACTGGTAATTGTATGTCTCGTAGAAAAACAGTTAAAAATTATAACTTAATGTATATAACAAAAAATGTATTTAATTTACCTAATTTATCCATCTTTCTTTTAGATTTTATTGTGTCTTTTGGTTGTTTTTATTATTATTATTCAGAATATTTCATTAAATTTAAATCCGAGTGTACATCTCAGACAAAAATTAACGATCTATGAAACTACTTTCTTTTGCGCATGCTCACAGGGGCTGATTTTTCCACCAGACTCCACGTCAGAGCGCGAGCAGCCTGTAACCAATCAGAAGCGGCCACCGTGTGTTTGGAAACACGACCTTCCTCTTCTAAAGTCCCGTATGACGAGCTGCAGAGACATTTCTAGAATAAACACTGACCGAACTTTCACTGTTTGTTAGTGGTTTAGCGCTGATTTTATTCCCGTCTTTCCACACGTTGTTTCAGTCAGAACAGTTTTATTCGTTTCTGAAGAACATTATTGTGAATAGCATCAGCTTTAGCCCGAGTCTACATCGAGTGAGAAGAAGAGTGGAAATGGACGTGGGAGATTCGCAACAAAAGACGACCAGTCTGCTCATCAAAACGCCCAACGAGGCTCAGGAGGACCAGATAATAGAAGGGGTCCACTTGAGGTGGACCGTGAAGGACCTGAAGACGTATTTGTCGACTGTCTACAAAACCAAACCGGTGAGTTTAAAGTTAGCCGACAACTGTTAGCGGAACTTGGCTAAAGGGTGTGTTGTGGAATGTTTGGACCCCAGACCAGCTGCGAATTTAACAGCTGTCAGCCATTCCTCTGTCTTTATGGGCCAGTAGATGTTTGTTTTTATTTAATTTCCTCAGAAATGATCTGTTCAGGGATCTCACTTAGGTTAAATTTAGCTCAACATGTATTTTTAGAGATTCACGGCAGCAAAATTAGGTTTCTATTTTTTACTAATTAAGCTCTTATAGCACAAGGTATGGTATGAAAAATAATCTTCCATCCATTTATCCATTTTCATCCGCTAATCCGGAGTCGGGTCGCGGAGGCAGTAGCCTAAGTCGAGAGGCCCAGACTTCCCTCTCCCCAGCCACTTGGGCCAGCTCCTCCGGGGGAATCCCAAGGTGTTCCCTGGCCAGGTGAGAGACATAGTCCCTCCAGCGTGTCCTGGGTCTTCCTTTAGGTCTCCTCCTGGTTGGACGTGCCCACAAAACCTCACCAGGGAGGCTTCCAGGAGATATCCTGACCAGATACCCGAGCCACCTCAACTGGCTCCTCTCGACGTGGAGGAGCAGCGAGTCTACTCCGAGCCCCTCCCGAATGGCCGAGCTTCTCTCCCTATCTCTAATGGGCCATTCCCATCTGTACCGGGTCGGCCCGGGCCGGGTAGCCCCAGTCGGCCCCAGCCTGGCCCAGTTGATTCCACACATCCTTGCCTTAAGCCCATGTGGGCTGATTCTACCCACCAATCAGAGGCTTGCTCTAATGGAAGGTGTGAATTTGCTGTCAGCAGTGGGTGTGTTGGCCCTGGTCGGCCTGAAGCAGACCCCCTCGAGAAGAGGGCTGAGAATGAGCCTTGGTTGGCCCGGAAAAGTACCAGGCCACCCAGATATGTAAACAACCTACGCTACCCGGCCCGGGCCGACCCGGTACAGATGGGAATGGCCCATATGAGAGAGCCCAGCCACTCTTCATAGAAGACTTATTTTGGCCGCTTGTATCCGCGATCTTGTCCTTTCGGTCACTACCATGACCGCTCATGACCATAGGTGAGGGTAGGAACGTAGATCGACCGGTAAATCGAGAGCTTCTCCTTCTGACTCAGCTCTCTACCCTCTCATTCACTGGGGTAAACCCCAACGTACAGGCACCAAGATGGGGGGCAACTAGTATGCCCACCCCTGCTCGGCGCCTCTCAGTGGGAGCAACTCCAGACTGGTAGAAAGTCCAACCCCTCTCAAGGAAACTGGTTCTAGAGCCAGAGCCATGCGTTGAGGAGAGTCTGACTATATCTAGTCGGAACCTCTCAGCCTCACACACCAACTCAGGCTCCTTCCCCACCAGAGAGGTGACACTCCATGTGCCAAGAGCCAGCTTCTGTAGCCGAGGATCAGACCACCAAGGTCCCCGCCCTCGACTACCACCCGACACACACTGCACCCGACCCCTTTGGCCCCTCCCACGAGTGGTGAGCCCATGGGAAGAATATTCTTATTGGTTTATTGAGCCTCTGTTGTTAATCTGTTGTTTTTGTATTGTAAGTAGCAAATTCACAAGGTGTGATGTTCCTTCAGACTCCCAGAAGATGAAGGGATGATCAGAGAGATGAAAGGGTGCAGTTAGCTGATAAGACCTGTCCAACCATCAGGTGCTGTGAGATAAATGCTTAGTTTCCATGTAAAGTTAATGATTACTGATCAAGACCGTGTAACCTCTGGGTAATTCGCCATGTGTGTTTATATTTGTGAGCTGGCTCGGGCTGTGTTAAAGAACATGAACCTCATAAACTAACTTGTTTGTGTTTTTTAAAGGCCGTGTGCGATCAGAGGCTGATCTTCGCTGGCAAACTGCTCCCAGATCATCTACTCATCAAAGAGCTCTTCAGACAGGTCTGTATTCAGATTTTATTTTATTATTATTTTTTTTTTTATCCAAGTTCGTCTAGATCAGTGGGGTTCAATTCTGGTCCTGGTGCGCTGCATGTTGCAGCCATCCCCCATCTCCAGCACACCTGAATTACCTGTTCTGTTTGTTAATCACGCATGTAAATCAAACCAGGTGTGTTGGTGAAGCTAAACATAGAAAACAAACAGGTAGTAGCCCTCAGGGACCAGAACTGAAAAGCCCTTGTCTAGATTCATCTTAACACCCACCTGAATATCAGGTTGAACATATTTACATCAAACCGTTCACCATCACAAATGAACAGTTTTCAAACATTGCAATTATTTAATGTCTCTAGAATACGTTTATAAATCAACCTCTTCTGATAAACAGCCTCTAATTCCCAAATCCTCAGATTCCCGTTAGTTTAATAAATGTGGGACAGGATAATATTTCATGGATTGATTGTTATGGAGGTTTTCCGGGTCAGACTCTACTGTTCCATTTGGATCGGCTGTAAAACGACACCAGCGAGCTGACGAAAATGGGACAAATGGGTTCCTCTCATGTCTTTGGGTCAGCTACAGAGACCAACCACGTTTTTAGCACCGAGTAGTTAAGCAGATGAACCCGGGTTTACATTCGCAGGCTAAACCAGCGCCTGTTAAAGCTGTAGCCCAGCTTAGAGGAGACAACACGGACACTCGGCATCAGCAGAAGCCGCCAAACTACATACAAATAGAAGTAAACGCCTGAAAGCCGGCGTGGTGGTTTAATGAAATTCTCCATTTGGTTTGTAAATTTTCTTTCAGGAAACGAAACGAGCGCCTGTGCTGAGGTTGTTTGTGTTGTTGTTTCCTGCAGTAATCCGATAGATCCGGTATTTGTTAAATAATTCATAATATATCTGAACGAAACAATATTTGTTTGTTTTTAACAACCGAAGCAGCAAAAATGCAGACTTTAGGTTTTGCTATAACTTTTTTTATTGGGAAAAAAATAGATTTGGTGTCATGTACTGCGATTTTTCAACTAGGTTTTATTTTAAGGTGACCCTGTCCTGACTGTTGGACTCATGTGACCCGTAGCCAACATGGCTGACGGTCAAACTGTGTGTTGTGTTTACACTGTTCTGTCCTGTAGCTGCGGTTCAGCTGAACCTCTGTTAGCTCAACTGAACCTTTTCTGTTCATCTTGATGTTTAGCAGACTGGCGTCATTCACACGCTGCACCTGGTGTGTGCGATGAGGAACCCACCTGAAGGAGCGCTGAGAGCTGGCGCCAAGGTGAGCCTTGAAAAGCCCGAGTGGAGTTTTTTATTTTTTAAGTGATGCGGCTGAGTTTGGTGACGGATCACCATGTTTCTTAAAACTCAGAAGTTTAATGAACCTTCCGCCGCTTCTTTATGACACATTAAAGAGCAAGTCACCCCCTACCAGAGTATTACTCCGCTCCCACTTCCTGTTTGAAAAATGCAACAAATGCTGTTGCCTAGCAGACCGAGAGGGCGGAGCCGCTAACAAACACACACAGGCTCACAATGACATTGTGACATCATGTGTGTAATGATTTAATTTACATGTTATTTAATGAGCCATAAGACACAAGATTCCATAGCAAATATGAAATCAACCTCATGGATCTGTGGGTGCTGTTTAACCAGAAGATTGGAACTTTTTATTGCAGGGATTATGTAACAGCCTCGTATTAATTCAGAGACAACAGAAGAGAGAGTCAAGTTTAAAAGTTTAAAGATTTATTACTAAACAAATTAAACTAGACTAATTTTAACACTAAATGTATGGTGTAACTAAGGTGAATGAGACGGAGCATGGTGTAATGTGGAATGTTGCTCAGAACCAGCAAATCCAAAGAAACGATTAGTTCTGATGGGAACTGAAGGTGATGTCTTCACGTTAAGCTTTGGTTAGGAGATTCATAAACACATTCAACGCCGTTCTGTCGGTCTACATACCCTTAGCGGAAGTCCCCGTTAGATCAGGAGGTGTAGAGGTCCAGCTTGACCTTTATGGAGCCGAAGCCTGTAGAAACAGCTGCGGCAGCTAACCACCAGTCTTTAGATACTTCCAGGTCACGACAATTTGTTGGCATCTAGCGAGACCCAAACCTGGGTCGTGATGGTTCAGCTTTTATTCTGAAAGGAACCGTTGCAGCAGGTGGAACAGCAACAGATTTTATCCAGCTTGTCGTTGGTTCTTTCGGCTGAAGAGGAAAGTTACGGATTGGCCACTCCGACAACTTCTCTAGAACGCTTTGAACTGGTGTTAAAGATGACGTGGGCATAGTTTTATACTTCGGATGTTTTGGTTTATGGTCGAATGAAAAGATGACAGATTTACCAAACACCACCAAAACCACGCCTCCAGCAGATCTGGCAGATTCTGATTGGATCAGTAAAGTAATGTGTCATGTCTTAACGCTACGTGAGATCAGTCCTAGTGGAAACATTTAAAGTCATATTACTTATTATATTCTATAGGATTATAATAAAGTAATTAATATTTTCATGTCACAGATTGGTTCACATTTTATTATTGACTAACACTTTGTTTGATTAGCTTATTAAAAATAGAGTTATTTGATTTATTAAAAGGAGAGAGTCCTTTCTTCATTCTTCTCTTGAGCTGGAAAGAAGCAGTTTATAACAAATGCATGAGACCTTGAGGCCGTATCTCATGCAGACTAGTTCTGTGTCAGAGGAGAGGGGGAAATGACTTTTGGTGGAAAACAGTCATTTCATACCGTTACATATGGTACCAGCTAACATTCTAGGGTACCTCTTAGCCAATAGCGATGGCAGATTTAAATTCAACTGCAGTGCAGAGTTTTTACCTGACAACGGCACAACACTGACAGTTTTAGGCAGAAAATTAAAATTTTAACTAAAATGCACTAAAGTGCAAAACTATTGACGACACGTGTCTGCAGCACGATTAGACACACATTTATATAGTTTATCAGAAAAAAGTTGATTTGGGGGGTGACTTGCTCTTTAAGCAAATTGGCAGTTTCAGTCTGTTCTGGTTTTTTCAACCTGAACGTCTTTATTTTAATACAAATACTAACTTGAAGTAAAAGCTCACGTTTATGAATCTATTGTGAGTAAAATGTTGTGCAAACGTGAACTGTGAAGTTTTTATCCATTTTTTAAAATCTTAATATGATTTTATTAGCTTTAGGATAGGGTTTTAAAAACAACGTCTGTTTTTTTGTCAGAATCAAAACGGAAACTATTTAATAAGCAAATGTAGGACATGTGAGAGCAGCAGATGTTCTTCCTCACCGCGTCCTTCATCACCAACCTGCTGTGAAGCACAACGGTTTCAAGATCAGTCACTAAAGATAAATAAATTAGTGTCACTCTGCTCAGTTTTAATACTTTAAGTCTTTTTGTTTGTCCTGATAAAATAAGTCTTTACATATTTGTCTCGCAGTTCTGGTTTTCTGGTGTCGTTCTTTAAATTCTGATTTCCTCTGCAGACCAAAGAGGCAGATCAAGCACGTCCTTCTGGTCTGAGGTCTTCTGCAGCTCCGCTGGTTCAGAACCCGAGCACGCCAGAGCTGAGGCAGAGGAGGCAAACTTCGTCGTCGTCGTCTGCTTCTCCAACCCCAGCATCTCCACAGGAAAGTCCTGCACGGCCCACTCCGACCACGTAAGTGATGTGAATAACAGACAGCAGGAAGAAGCTGCATGAAGGGTGAATGTTCAGCTGCTTTAGCAAAATGCATCAATGTGCAGCTTCTTACTAACGCTTTAGGAGGAGTTTGCTCACCGATTTTGTAGTTGATGATAGAAACGAGCTTTTCCTGGTCAAAAGTTCAGGTTTTGTCTCTCTGCAGGCCTGGAGCATCACAGCTGACACACCCAGCCTTTCCCCACTTCTCCCTGTACAGCCCTCAGCAGCTGCTGTGGCTCCAACACGTCTACGCCAGACAGTATTACATGCAGTAGTGAGTGTTCACACACACACACACACGCACGCACTAAAGTAGTCCATGGTATTCTCTAAATCCGATTTTCCGTCCACAGCCACGCAGCTCTGGCAGCAGCGGGGTCTGCTCCATCAACACCTGCAGCAACCTTTGGTCCGTACCCACATGTCCCCGCCCACCAAGTACCCGTCCCAGCTCCCATAGCCAATCAGAACCCCATCGACAACCTGCCGGCGAATCAGAACCCCGTGCAGGACGCCGCCTTCATCAATCCTGGGGAGGCCAACCAGAACATGCGTATGAACGCGCAGGGTGGGCCGGTGATGGAGGACGAGGAGGACGTGGAACGCGATTGGCTGGACTGGCTGTACTCGGCAGCGAGATTCGGCGTTCTGCTCATGATCGTGTATTTCAACTCCAGTCTGAGTCGCTTCCTGCTGGTGATGAGCACGCTCTTCTTCATGTACCTGTGAGTTCAGCCAGCTCCACCCAACAGAGGGTTGGTTGGTTGTATAAAGTTAAAAACAGACATTAAAATGCAAAGTATGTAGTTACGAACATGCATTTCTCACTGAATATTTGATTCAGCTGAAGAGAAAAATCTTGGCTCAACAATCATAAAATCCATCAAAGCCATAAACCCAGATAAGGTTTTTTCTTTAACTTGCTGACGTTTCGTTTGCGGCTGCGAACTTCCTGAGCTGGCGCTGGTGGTGGCGTCACTTTCTTCTCCGTTTATCCGCGTTGTAAAAGAGATTACAGTAGAAGACAACGACATACTCATCTCACATGACGTCACATCTCTGTTCACAAAAACACCAACCCAAAAAACCAAAGACGTAGTAGTTAACAGAATCAGACAGGACAAGACTTTACATAAAGGAACAACCCTCACAGCAGACGACATAGCACAACTGATAGGACTGGTAGCTAACTCCACTTACTTCACATACGACGACACAATATACAAACAACTGGAAGGCTTCGCCATGGGTAACCCGTTATCAGCCACCCTGTGCCAGTTTTTCGTGGAAGACCTGGAGCAAAAAGCCATAGCCACTGCCCCCCCCCCAAACTGCTAAATGAAACTATGGAAACACTGCGTAGATGACATACTGGAAATCATACCAAAAGGACAAACGGAAACACTAACACAACCAGGGCTGCAACTAACGATTATTTTCATAATCGATTAATCTGTCGATTATTTTTTCGATTAATTGGTTTGTTATTGTTTAGCTATTTAACCTATTCAAGTGATGGATACATTTCAGTTAAGAAAAAGAAAAGCATAAGAGAATTGTGCAGTTGACTGCAATCGATTTTATTGCACATGAACACAGTCAGCGGTGTAAAATGAGCTAAACGGTGCAAAATATCAGTCCAGAAAAATTTTTTGGCATCAAAATTTAACTTGTAACTGCTTTTAATGATTGAGTGTTTTTATCATTGTCCTTAAGTTGTAACAGTTTTTATTTTTTGCTGCCTCTTGGCCAGGACACCCTTGTAAAAGAGGTTCTTAACCTCAATGGGTCTCTATCCTGGTTAAATAAAGGTTAAATAAATAAAAAAAAATATATATATAAGAGGTAAATTCCATAAAAAATAATGTAGAATCTAGAATAGAGTTTGTAAGTGTATGCATTGCTGGGGGGTGAGTGTCTTGTTCCCCATGTAGTTGTCCATCGTTGCTTGTTTTTTTTTTTCTGCATAAAAAACACAAATAAACTGAAATAAGTACACATATAAAATAAAACAGCACACACACTACAACACTAAATCAATATTATATTATTTGAATTAATTAACAATATACAGTGATCATTTATTTTGATAAAAATGTGTTGTGAGGCGTTTTACAGCGTTAGATAGTAAAACAGCCTTTTAATAGTAAAAAAAATGACTTTCTGAATTTCTCCTGTATTTACTCTTCTGTTGTTGCCTTTTTCCTTCAGACACACCGTTGGCTGGTTTCGCTTCAGAAGGCCAGCAGCTGTCCCCGGGCCCAACCTTCAGCAGCCTCCCGAGGTCCAGCACAACCAGCAGAACGAGGACAGGAACCAAGCCCTAAATCCAGTAAGAAACCGGGGTTTTACTCTTGTGAGGAACAAGGTGATCTTTAAATTCTAAATATCAGCTGTGGCTAAAATAAACTTCTCTTCAGGCTGATGAGGTGGAAGAACCTGCAGCAGAAGGATCAGAGGAACCAATGGCAGCCGTCTTAGTTCCTCCTCACAGAGTATCGCTGATGTGGACGGCCTGGGTGTTCTTTAAAACCTTCTTCTCCTCTCTGATACCTGAAGCTCCTCAGGGTCTGGCCCACTGAGCAGCTTTCCTGTAGTAAAGCTTGCTGACGTGTTACCAGCTGCTGTGATTCTGTTGTTAGAGGAAAACCACATTACCGCCTTAAAAAAGCAGCGGTTTAGTCACCAACAAGGACCTAAACCTGGTCACCAGTCCAGGCGGGTAACAAACGCTGCTCTGGGGCGTTTCTGCTTCATCACACAGCCTTACAGGAAACAGGAAGTGACTAAATGTGCACCTGTTGGGTTTCAACCACTTCCTGTGAGGTTTATGCACACACTTGTGTTCTGGTTTCTTTAGATTAGAGGCCTGTTTTCCAACCGTCTCACGCTGGTGGCTTCCTGAGAGAAACGTGGCAGCATCTGTTAGAGTAGGGCACGTGTTGTTTATCCCTGATGGTTCAAAGAAAACATTTTAACAAGGATAAATATCAGAAAAGCTAAACTTTGCTGTCTGTTTAGCGCTTTAATAAAACGGCTGATTAGGCAGAACAAGGAAACCGGAGCTGGAAGCGATTCAGTTTGATTCTTAGTTTTGTGAGTTAATTTGTGACCAAATGTTCTTCCAGGTCAGATTTTAAAAGCAGAGTTTTGTAAATAAATGTGTGCACAAGGCACTTTACAGCAGTTATTTTACAGAGTGGAGAGGTGACGTAAGAGAATGCCTTTGGAGGGTAAATATTCAGTAAAACTTGCAGGTCGGGACACATTTTATTTCCAAACAGAAGGTCTTTTGTGGATGCTCCGGGCAGTTTGGTCTCATCAGGATTTTTTCTGGTTACATATTTCATTAACATTCCAGAATGAAGCTAAATGATGAAACGGCTCAGACTTCCTTCGTCCTGCCATGTTTGTTCCTCGGTGTGATGCATGAGATCCGTAACTGACTGTAATCTGTCACCTGGCTTAAACAACTGCATGGATTTAGTTCTGTACATGTAAATACCTGGGTTTTGATTCCCAGATTATTAAAGCTGTAATCTCTCATTCCCTTTGGAGGAAGGGCAATAAATTGTGACGTTGGTCACTGTGTATATAAAAATGTATTTTTAACGTCCATCTGTGAACCTTTTTAACTGTACAACCATCTCTTGAGGATTTGCAGTAATGGAAACAATAAATGTTCTTAAATGATCACTTCCTGTTTAATTTTGTTTGTTTCTGCTTGTGAGGAAACTGTTTTTGGACCCTGCTGAAGTTAGTCCAGAGCTCCTATCCTTCCTAAATTAGAGTTTCAGTACACACAATTCAGAGATCAGACATACATGGGCAAGACACACGACAAGAATTGGTGACTGTGGTCGTTCGCAACCCGAGTCGCGCTACCTTAATAGAGATGAGGGTTACATGAGGATTGGTTCAGGTGGAGGGAAAAAAAAAGGCACTTCCAAGTTACCCTCCACTGGGAGCGTAGCTTTGTTGTGCAAAAAACACCTCAGACAGATATGCAACAGACTTCAGACAACGCAACATAACATGAGACTCCAATAGGAAGGCTGGGGGGGGGGGGCTGGGATCCTGTTTCCCCCAGCGAGAGCAGCCATCTGGCGCTCAGCCACTGTAGCCACAGGTGGGAGGGAGATCTCTGGAAAAGCGCAGAGCACATTGACTCCTGCAGGTTGATGGCCTCGCCAGGCGGAAGTCCACCAATCTGAAGGGGGGGGGGGGGGGGGGTCACAGCATCTGTGCATTCCTTCGTGGGGGGTTTAGTTGCTTGCAGCTCAAGGCTACCAGGGCGTCAGATTCGGATAACAAGACTTTGTTTGGGTCAGGCTGAGATAATTTTCCTCTCTGCCTTCAGTTTTTAAACTGATCATTCCGGTCCTTCAATTTTGGGTTTTTAACCTGTCCATACCGTCCGGTGACTCTCCGAGATGACATGGATTTTGCGCACTAATAGCGGTATCGCAGCTAGAACATTGTCCAGCTTACGAGTCACCTCGAGTAACGTCCCAGTCTGAGAAGTCTCCACACGGACGGTGCTTTCCGTGGGTGCGGGTCGCCCTCCAATCGCTCCCGTCTTCCCAAATTTCCAGAAAACTAGTTATCCTCCCACTCCAATCAGGAGAAATCCAGTGATCATCAGGTTGAATATCAGCGCCAATCTGGCGTGTTGGAGCAGAGAAACAACTAAAACACACTGATAGGAACTGTCTAGGACCAGACTTGACCAGCCTTGCTGCAATAGTTCACATTTTCACTAACTCAGCAGCTTCGGGGGCCTCCTTAAATAAAGATCAGTGGTTAGAGCTGATGGAGTTCTGCTCTGGAGACAAAAGCAGTGAAAACCTGGTTGCGTTTGAACAGGAACGTGGCTGCATGCATCCACGTGCTGCTGTAACCCATCAGTACCACATATTTTAGTTCCGTTGAAAATATTTCACCATATACCTGGATTAATGGAGATGTGAGTCACCTGATCTCATGTTTCTCAAACCTGTTGAAGCTTCACGTCCATCTGGGCCGTCTCCAGTTTTAAATCCAGAGCTTTGGTCTGTAAACCTGAGCATCCTTTTGTGTCATCAGTTTAGTCAGATAAGATGCTAAAAGTCAAACACGCACACACACACACCAGTGACCTATTGCTTCACCACTGGTTTATTTGCTATTTAGACAACCGCCTTCAACATAAAGGGAACCTACAAGATCTGCAGCTGAGGAAATTGTAGGATGGGACAACAAACCTCAGATATTTGAAAAAGAAATCCTCTTTCATGCGATTTAGCATCGATGATGTTGGAGAGTTGATTAAATCAGAAGCTAAACCACCCAGATTTGTTGCTTCTGTTGGAGCTCTGATTCACCTGAGAGCTCAGGGGAACTAGCGACCTTCACTCAGCAGCTCCTGGATCTGGTTTCACTGGGAACCTGTTAAACCTTCTTTGTTGGGACCGAGCTGGAATTGTGGGACTTCTCACCGGGGAAGAGCAGAGAAACTGCAACGCATTTTCTTCTTTTTTCATTTATTTTACTGAGTTTGTTTCAAACGTTTCTCTCTGAGGTACGTGCACTTCTCAAAGTGACAGAAGTTTTTTATAAATCAGAAATGGAAAAGAATGATTTCGTCAGTTTGAGCCCTTCAGTTTGCTTTTCTAGCAGAGGTTCTGAGTTGTACTTTGACCTGTTTTTTTACCTAAGCCTGAGTCATTTGTCCGTTCTTTCAGGGAGAGGATCAGACTAGCTGTTTGTCTCTGATCAGGGTTGTAGTGGAAGTGAAGCATCATAAGAACGATGCGGCATGATGTTTTCCCACCTCTGCTCCGGCTCCTGCTCCTGTCCATGTTTG
Source organism: Nothobranchius furzeri (assembly GCF_043380555.1). Lineage (NCBI taxonomy): Eukaryota > Metazoa > Chordata > Actinopteri > Cyprinodontiformes > Nothobranchiidae > Nothobranchius > Nothobranchius furzeri. The sequence goes on from NC_091744.1 coordinate 85,528,420, forward strand.
GAGCGGCCCACTGCTGCCTGCAGGATCCGGCTTCAGCCTACAAACTCACTGGGATCGTGTGCAGGCTCACCCACCCTGCTGCTGCCGTGTGTGAGTACTGACCTCCTACTAACCCCTCTTACTCCCAATCAAAGCTTAAATCTAAACAAAACTTTTTTTGGGGGTCCTTTTAGCTTCTCAAAGGCAAATTATCTCACAGATACCAGAAATCAGGCAGAAAAAGTAGTGATTTTGTCAAAGTGAGGGTGAGAAAACATCTGTACGAGTGCAGCAGTGGTCCATAGTTTGGTAACTTGTTCACATTTTCCAAATCAAGCATGTGAATCATCAAAACAGACTAAATGACTTCTTAGAAAGTTTAACAACAAAACCTGTTCTGGAGGTTTCAGTGTCGGTGTGACAGATTTATCCCATTGCTTTAGAATAGAATAGAATAGAATAGAATAGAATAGAATAGAATAGAATATTCAATTTTATTTATAAAGCGCCAAATCACTACAAGAGTCGTCTCAAGGCACTTCACATAATAAACATTCCAATTCAGGTCAGTTCATTAAGCCAATCAGAAAAAAAGTTTCCTATATAAGGAACCCAGCAAACTGCATCAAGTCACTGACTAGTGTCAGTGTATTTACAGCAATCCTCATACTAAGCAAGCATGTAGCGACAGTGGAGAGGAAAACTCCCTTTTAACAGGAAGAAACCTCCAGAGAATCCTGGCTTAGTATAAGCAGCCATCCTCCACGACTCACTGGGGATGGAGAAGACAGAGCGCGCGCGCACGCACACACACACACACACACACACACACACACACACACACACACACACACACACACACACACACACAAACACCAAGCAATGTGTCTATAGTTCTTTTGTGATTTCTTAGTACATATTCTATTTGGTGAGAGATAAACTTTATTGTATTTATCCTAGTGGATCTATAATTAAACGGCACATTCAATGTCAAGTTATTATCAGGTGAGGGAGTCCTCTCCTGAGGGTGGGTGGGATGGGATTTCCAAGATGGAGGTCAGCTTCACCACCATCCATTTGATGGACATTACAGGCAAAGTTCCTGTTTTGGAACACATCTGTTTTCCAGCAAAACTGTATTTTTAAAGTATTTTTATTTTCCTTTTGTTTATCAAAGAAATAAAATCAAGACTCTTTGTGAATCTTTGAAAACTACCATTCAGATCTCCTCATTCTGAATAAAGTTTTGCAACATTTGTTTAAAAAAATGTTCAAATTAAAATTCTGAACACATTTCTCACATCAGTCTTGCTACCTGTAGTCTTCTAGGCACCGAACCAAACTGGACGAAGTCGCTTTAATACATGCACTAAACCTCTGAAAGCATTAGCATTTCTCCTATAATACAGGAAGCCTGCTTTTTCCAATTATCACGTCATCTAGCATCTTTTAAATGATTTTTCCAGAAAACCCTCTGCAGCATATTCCTATTTTCTTTCATATTTAATATGCAGGCCAAAGGTTAATGATCTGCACGTTGCTGATGAAACGGATTCTTTCAGAACCAAAAGGAGATGTTTCTCTTCTGTTTCAGTGAACGAAAAAACCACCAAAGTGATCGAAGCAGCGTTTGAACACGCTCGATTCCCAAGCATGCACGGAGAGAAGTCCGCTCTTCTCTTAGGCCGACTCCTGTATGGCCTGGACAAGTAAGCAAACATAAATAAATAAATAAATACATACATACATACATACATACATACATACATACATACATACATACATACATACATACATACATACATACATACATACATACATACATATATACATACATACATACATACATACATACATACATACATACATACATACATACATACATACATACATACATATATATACATACATACATACATACATATATATATACATACATACATACATACATACATACATACATACATATATACATACATACATACATACATACATACATACATACATACATACATACATACATACATACATACATACATACATACATACATACATATATACATACATACATACATACATACATACATACATACATACATATATATACATACATACATACATACATATATATATACATACATACATACATACATACATACATACATACATACATACATACATACATACATACATACATACATACATACATACATACATACATACATAAATAAACAAACAAACTTCATGGAATCAGCTCATTATGTCTTTATTTTGACCACATCAGTTTGGAGGTTCGCAACCTGTCGATTGGCCGGAGTGAGTTTGAGCTCCGTGCCGGGGAAGGCATCGGACTGAAGATCAGCAACGTGTCTGCGGTGTTTGGGGGGACCATCCAGTATGGCTACGGCAGCTGGTTGTGAGTCAGAGTGTGTGACCAAGGAGAGCCAAAAACACATTTAATCACCGCCACTATGGGTTTAAAAAGCGGTGATGCTAAAAACGGATGTGTAGCGCTTGATGATGGAGACGACTTTTTGATTTTTACCCAAATTTTCCAGATCCTGAAATCCAAGCTTTTTTTTTTATAGAAAACTTTTTTCACAATAAAAGAAAACAAGATTTATATATGTAATGTGTTTAATTTTTATTAAAACAAATAGCTGAAAGTTTCGTAAATTTTAAGCGTATAATTTAGAATCAAGTCCCTCTAAATCAGAGGTGTCCAAACTTTTCAAGACGAAGACCAAATTTTTTTTTAGATGCTCAAGAAAAACCTCAAAATATAAAAATAAACGTGTTAAAATAAGTTTGGGGGCCACACAAAGACACTCTGGGGGCAACAAATGACCCTCCCAGAGGACGCTTACATGGATGCTAGTCATGTTTGTTGTTTTTCCTTTTTTCAGAGTCAACGTTAAACAAACTCTTGATTTTGAGATTGAGACTCGGATTGATCTGGAAATCAACCCAAAACTCTGTGAGTGATTCCTTTTTCACCTGAGAAATCCAAATCAGTCCTCGGATGCCATCATGCATCTGAACTGTTTTCGCCTTAACTCAAGAGTTCATTAAAGGGACATTATGGAAGTGTGACAGCCAAAACATGTATAGAAATAATAAATGTCTTCTTCATACATTCTCCTGCAATGCCCTGGTCCTGTAGAATGAGCCCTGGCATTTTTACTGTGATTGCCTGTTTTTCTGTAAAATCACAGAAAAAGAGAGATGCTCGGGTCGAGCAGGCTGCTTCATGCGCGTTCACGCTCAGGCATCGCCCGTAGCATTTGCTATCCGTAGCTTTAGCAGCAGAGAGAGAGGCAGTGCCACTTTGTCGCTGTTCCTAACGCCTAGTGACAAAGCTAGCTACATTTCTGAGGACCCTTAGCTACTTTCTGTAGAACTTTCTTCTAGATATTTCCTGCTAATTAGCAACAAAATAGCCATTTTCACTCCGAACCGTTCTTTGGTTTGACGTTGTTTCACCTGTCATCAAGGATATAAATGTTACAGATACAAAGAACCTCACTGGCGCTCTAGCTCACCTAGTAAGATGTCTGACTCTCATGCAAAAGACCTGGGTTTGATTCTGGATTGAACATAGTTCATTTAGAGTTTATTTTTTACATTAATGGTATATTTTTTTTACAGTAAGATGCCCAAATTTTTATTTGAGATTCGCCGAACGGCATTGAATTCACAGATAAAAAAGATGTGGGTTCAACTTTCATTTTGGAACAATTTTTCAAGCAAGGGAAGGGAATGATCTGAGCATGCAGGAGGACTGACCCATCATAAACCTTTGTCGGCTGTGCTGAAGAGAAAGGTACAGAACCACATTATTTAATTAATTAGCTGCACGTTCTCCTGTCCTCTGTCCTCTGGGCCACACACACACACACACACACGGGACTGTCTCAGCTGTTATTTTCATTAAGGAGTGTGCACGTACAGCATGCGCGCCTCGTGCACGAGCCTACTATTGAAGCTGCCGTTACACTTTTGGCCTGAGGGGGCGATCGCGAGCATAAAAAAATTCAAAAGTCCGTAAAGTCCCTTTAATACTACTTTAGTATTGTTTTAGTATTCCTCCTTTAGCTGTTCTTTTATCTTCTCCTCAGATTGTGAGAAAGCAAGGGTGGCAGCAGACACGTCGGATTGCTACCTGAAGTTTCACAAGTTTCATCTTTACCTGCAGGGAGACAAAGAGTAGGAGACAGAAACAGTCCCAGAGCAGATCGTCTAACGGGGTTTGAGCTCATTCACTCGTGTTGTTTTGTTGTTGATCAGGCCGAACTGGCTCAAGAGGATCTTCACTGACTTCATCACCTTCACAGTGAATCTGTTCATCAAATTACAGGTGAGGTCAAAGGTCGCAGACTGGTATGGTCGTATGATCAGACTAAAACAACAAATGTCGCACACAGGTCTGCAAGGAGATCAATAATGTGGCAGACATACTGGCCGACTTCATACAAGACACAGCAGGTGGGAGACTATCTTCCACATCCGGATGGCGTCTTAGCTCGTTGATGCTTACGTGCATGTTGTAAAAGTTCAGCAGCTGAATCTGACACCGCTCTGAGTGTTTACCTTGTGCTCGTGCACAAATAAATGTCTGCTTCCATCGTCTTTGTGCAGGAGCTAGCTGCAGGTAGAAGTTCTGTTGTAGCATGCAGCTAGCCTGGCCTGCCAGACTTGTCCTTCCTACACAGAGATCTAGAAGCATGAGGATGGCCGGCCAGGCTAGCGTGCATCACCTTTGTCTGGATCTTGATCATATTTGTGTCGTATTAACTGTATTTCGGTAGTCTTAAAGGCACCTTAGAGATCTTTAGTAGAAGGAAACCAAAAAGGCAGTGGAAAAACAAAGTCACCTTTTCCCAGTCCGTGCAGTTACTGTTGCTAGTAATAACATCCATCGGTAACGCTTCTTTTTACAGTCCCCTAATTAATAAGTACTTACATGGTAATTACATAGTAAGTTAAAGTGTATTAGTGTGTAATTAAAGCGTATAATTGTAATAAAGTGTAATTATTGTTTAAAGCAGTGTTTATTGGGAATGATTAATAAAAATAAAAACTAGAATTGAACCTGAGTTTCATGGTAATAACTGTTTAAGAACTAGAAACAATAATACAAATTAATTTACTATGTAATTACCATGTAAGTACTTAGTAATTAGGGGACTGTAAAAGGAAGCGTTACCCATCCATCCGTCCATTCTCCTCCGCTTATCCGGGGTCGGGTCACGGGAGCAGCAGCCTAAGGCCCAGACTTCCCTCTCTTCGTCCACTTGGTCCACCTCTTTCGGGGAATCCTAAGGTGTTCCCTGGCCAGATGAGAGACGTATTCCCTCCAGCATTCCCTGGGTCTTCCTTTAGGTCTTTTCTTGGAAGAGGTGTCAAGGAGGCACCAGATGCCTGAACCGCCCCACCAAACTCCTCCTGATGTGGAGGGGCAGCGGGTCTACTCCGAGCCCCTCCCGGATGACAGAGCTTCTAACCCTATCTCTAAGGGAGAGCCCAGCCACTCTGCGGAGAAAACTCATTTCGGCCGCTTGTATCGGCGATCTCGTTCTTTTGGTCACGACCCAAAGCTCATGACCATAGGTGAGGGTAGGATCGTAGATCGACCGGTAAATCGAGAGCCTGGCCTTCCGCCTCAGCTCTCTCCTTACCACGACAGACCGGTACAACGTATATTCGATTAGCGATAACAGATATCCTCTAAGGCTTTTACACCCACAGTTATAATCAAATCAGTATCGGCAGGTCAGGACTGTATAGGGAAATCGGTATTGGCTTTCAAAACCTGAATCAGTCCATTTCCAATATTTTAGGCTTTTTTCATATAAAATTCTTCTTTCATTTAATTCACGATGCCACAAGAAAACAAAACATTTGCTGTAGAGTTTTTGCCGTTAGCAGAAATCTTGTTGTAGAAGACAAAGCCGATTCTTGGTTGTTGATGCAGTTTTAACTGAGATTAAATTAAGATTTTTTGGGTTCGGATGCTTTAATTTTGACTCCAGAAGTCCCCGTTAACCTCGACTTTTGAGGGCCTGAGTGTTTTTGGTTATTTCCAGCTGATTTCCTGCGTGATGGAGGCATCAGCGTGAACATCGGTGTGACTTCTGTTCCTGTCATCACAGCCAACTACATAGAATCATACCACAAGGTAAACAGCTATTGTCTCGATTATTTGTGGGTTTAAAGAACGATTTATCCTAAAGGTGATCCTTTCAGGGGCTGACTAACTACAACAACACATCTTCAGAGATCAGCGATTCTGTGTTCCATCCCAGCCAGCTGACTGAAAACAGGATGCTTTACTTCTGGTTCTCAGGTGAGCAGCTCTTATTATGATGTGTTTAAAATCAGAAATCGATCTTCATCAGGAAGATTGTTGACTTGATGAGATTTATTTTTCTGATAAAGTCTTTAAATGTGTCCTTATGACTCCAGATGAGGTCTTCAAGCCTTTGATTGCTGCTGCGCATCGAGACGGTCGTTTCCAACTCAGCCTCTCATCAGAAGAGCTCACTGTGGGTATCAGTTAAAAAGCAAATTGAGGTTAAAATTACTTGCAAATTTTGTAAATAAATGATAAAATCACAGACGCACTCACTAGACTCTGTGCTTGTGGCAACGATACTTTAGGGTCTTTTCCGGACGAGTCTCTCCAGCATCATGCCTCTAAATCTGGAAAAGGTGAGAATGAGAATGTGTGCAGTTCCCTGAAGCAATCACCTTTATTTGTGTTTTTGTTTGTTTGTTTGTTTTTAGTGTCTGACTGAATCGGCATCTTCAGAGCTCCGGGTTTGGAGTTCATCCGTTCCTTTTCTTAGCTCCTCCACCTCGGGAACGACGGTCTGGGCCCAGGCGTCTGGAGAACTCTACTGCGAGGGTCGAGACACGGCGACACTCCTCTTTCAAACGGTAAAATCAGATAAGACACAAATATCTGTCGTGGTGTTTTAATCAGGATCAACTAAAGGAAAACACAAGTTATTGATACGGATTAATTATAATTAAATAGTTTTAATGAAAATGATGGGATTTAAATAGGAATGTAAACGATTGTGAGCTTGGGGAGGTTGCTTTTTCTTTTATTGGATGCATTTAATATTTCTAATTTGAAACTATAAGTAGAGGTAATTAGCGTTTAAATTATTACTAATTCTGAGAAAATCTGAAACATCAACTTGCTTGAAGATGAACAAATGCTGTTCTTCACCAGGAAAAAACTAAATCTTTATTAAAGTTTTTTATTTGACACGAGGATTTTATTATGCTTTGGTGCAAATTGTTGTTCTGTCTCTGAAAATTCAAGTTCATTAAAATGTAGGTAATTAATATTGTGTAAATGTTCCTGCTCTTTAGGATGTTTCTGTAAATGTCACAGCTTCCTATGCTGACAAGAAACTCTTCCTGCACGGTCAGCCGCTGCAGTAAGAACAGTTTTTATTTATTTTTGTGTTTTTACTAGGGGGTGGAACTCAATTAAAAAATAATCTATCTAATCAGAGGCTTTGGTATTAATTAATCTTGATTAATCAAATTTTAATCAGTCAAGAATATTTACCCCCAAGTTATTTGTTTTATCAAAAATGATGTTAGTGAGGTACAGAAGACAGACCCACACTTTAATGAGTAACAAGGTCCATTTGATTACTTTGGTCTTGTTGTGAAGGTAACTACTGTGATATTTGTTGGCATTTGTAAATATTAGTATTTGTGTGATTGATGAAGTATAATTGGGCATGGAGCATTATAGATGTTGTGTACTGAACTGAACACTAGGTGGCAGCAGAGCACTGCTAATATAAATAGAGGCGTAGTGTAGAGTTCTGGGGAAGTTCTGCTGAGAGTTACAAAATAAAAGCTGCTCGTGTGCTTGGCCTTCCTGCTGTAATAAGGTTCATATGGATGAAGTTACTGCCTGTGAGTAAAACAGTTTTTTTCCGTTATTCGTGAAGAGCGATTGGTAATCATTCATTTTAATTTAGTTGTGTTTGGAGTACGTATAAAATATGATATGGTCTTGTGGCCCAGGTTCTGCAGTTGTTTTAGAGGTGCAGCTTGATGATATTTATTGATCTATAGGGCATAAATTATGATGCTAAACTTTTTTGACTCCTAATTGTGGAGGCGCTTTAGCTCAAGCATTAATTTCTTTTTAGCATTCGTTTTTTTCTAATTAATTATTCATAAATAGTGCATAAAATTAACCACTTGATGATTGTGATTTTTTTAAAATATTCATAGGATTACTGTACGTCGAGCTGAACTTCCCTCACAAAATCAGCAGGTAAGAGTTTATATTAAAGTTTGTTGATCATCTTTTTACTGTTGAACTTTCTGTTATTTGCCTTTAGCAGATGGGCGGAGCCGGATCAACATTTATCTTTAATTAATCATCATATATATATATATATATATATTGAGAAAGCATGGCATTGCCTTCCACTTGTATGCTGACGACTGTCAGATCTATGTCCCTCTAAAGAAAAAAGGCAGAAACCTCATACAGCCATTACTACAGTGTCTTGACGACATAAAGGCTTGGATGTCTGTGAATTTTTTAAAATTCAATGATAAAAAGACTGAGGTGATGATTTTTGGTAGTCCTACTGAGACACCCAATGTGTTTGTAGATTCCTTGGCCCAGTTTGTTAAACCAACTGTCACCAACTTGGGGGTCAAAGTGGACTGTGATCTGAAGTTTGAACATCAGATTAAGGCGGTGGTAAAATCTGGCTTCTTTCACCTCAGGCAGCTGGCAAAAATAAAGCCAATTCTTTCACGGCAGCACTTTGAGACAGTGATCCACGCCTTTGTAACCACTCGGCTGGATTACTGTAACGCACTGTACATTGGGGTCAGTGCATCATGTATTAGTCAGCTACAGAGAGTGCAAAATGCCGCAGCTCGTCTTTTAACTGGCACTCGAAAGTTTGAGCACATTTCCCCTGTTTTAGCTTCACTTCACTGGCTGCCCATTTCTTTTAGGATTCATTTTAAAATTATTTTATTTGCTTTTAAAGGTCTTCATGGCCTTGCCCCCTCTTATCTCTCTGATCTGATACAGCCTTACACTCCCTCCCGCTCTCTCAGGTCTGCTGATCAGCTGCTCCTGATTGTACCCAGGACTGAGCGTAAATTTAGAGGAGATCGCGCTTTTGCTGTTGCAGCCCCAAAACTGTGGAACGAACTTCCTTTAGAGATAAGACAGGCCAGTTCCTTATCTGCTTTTAAGGCACTCCTGAAAACACACCTCTTTACCCTGGCTTTTAATACCTTGTGAGATGTTGGTTTCTATTTTTTATTTTATTTTAGCTGTTTTAGGTGATTCAAATGCGGTTTTATCAAGTTTTATCAAGTTTTTATTTTTAATATAGGGCTAGTTTAATTTTATGTATCATGTGTTTTATTTATCTTTGCTGTTTTCTTTCTAGTCAATTGTTTTAATGTACTTTCTGTACAGCACTTTGTTCCTGTGCTGGGTCTTTTAAAGTGCTTTATAAATAAACTGGATTGGATTGGATTGGATCATTATCAGTGTGATAAAATACCACCACATTCCAAAATATCTCCTCCTGTTTCCAGACTTCTGATGAGGCCCAACTAGAGTTCATAAGAGAGGCTGTGGGGAAAATAGGCGTTCCTAAAGTTCTGTCTGGTACCAAACACACTCGCTCAAAACAAACCACAACTTCCTGACACTAACGGATACGTTTAGGTCAGTGTTGGTTAACTGATGCCATGTTCTGGTTTTCTGTGTTTCAGTTCTTCAGGTGCAGCTGACCAGACTGTTGGATAAACAGGGCGCTAACCTGTTTGACATCATTGACCCTGAGGTGCTTCATCGAGATGTAAGCGTCGCTCTTTATTTTGTTTTTCCATCTGAATCTCTGCAGTCAGTCGTCACTCGCTTTTGTTCTGCAGGGTTTCATTTTGACTCAGATGGACTTTGGCTTTCCTCATCATCTCCTCGTGGACTTCCTGAAGAAGACGCTGCAGTAGCTCGGCTAATTCTGAAGTCCTGTTAAAAAGAAAATATAAAACAAAAATAACTCTATGTGACGTTTTTAGATTTTAAATATAACTTGAGCTCATTTTCAACTCATTTCTCTTCATTCTGTTATTTTCATGAACTCATCTTTAAAAGTTATTTGTTTCAAATCTGTGAGAAAAACAAATAAAAAGCTAAAAAAACAGTTTTATTCTTAAAGGTGTGTGTGTGTGTGTGTGTGTGTGTGTGTGTATGCGCGTGTGTGTGTGCGTGCGTGTGCATGTGCGAGTATGTGTGTGTGTGTGTGTGTGTGTGTGTGTGTGTGTGTGTGTGTGTGTGTTTGTGTGTTTGGGGGAGGGTACATTGGAACTTTGTCCCCCCCAGTTTGGAAATCCTAGCTGCGCCCCTGCCCCAGGTGCCAACACACTAATTTACCTTTAAATTGTCTCACAATTTAAAGGTAAATTGACATTTTTTTAACTATAATAACTTTGTTGTCATTTGCATTTATTTTGGTTATAATAATAATAATAATAATAATGCATTGAACTTATATAGCGCTTTTCTAGACACCCAAAGACGCTTTCCACACACTCTCACATTCACACACTGCTAGTGATGGTAAGCTACTTGTAGCCACAGCCGCCCTGGGGAGGTCTG